>NC_062217.1:79270342-79553343 GCF_902686445.1 Sciurus carolinensis
CAAGAATGTACCCTAATGCTAACTACAGACTGGGATGATATTAATGTGTCAAGGTAGAGTCATCATTTGTAAAAGGTGTACCCTTCTGATGGAGGGTAACTGATAATGGAGGAGGACATGAATCTGTGGAAGGTACAGGGAATGTGGAAAATCTCTATACCTTACCCTCTTCTCAATTTTTCTGTGCATCCAAAACCACCCTAAAATATAAATTTTCATAGGGGCTGAAGGTACACTTCAGTGGTAGAGCACTTGCACAGTATGTACAGTGCCTTGGATTGGATTACCACTACCACAGAGACAAAAAGTTTTTAATTCAAAAAATATTAAACTTACAGCAAAACACAGTCACCTTCAAATTGCGAATAAAGATGAAAGCAACCAGATATGGATATTATCTCCTAACCTTAAGAAATTGAAAATACACAAAAAACAAACTATTCAATTTAATGCTTAGGCAAGAAAATGATAAAATGATAGAATATTCCTTCTTGTTTTAGTGCCACAAATCATTTTTAGTGATAAAATTATCTGTAATAATCTTAATTTACTAAATGCAATCCACTTGTAGTAGTAACTGCATAGAAAATCCATTTTTAGGACTAACTGCTCTGGGGAGAAAAAATCAATAATAATAATAATAATACATAGTCCCTGTGAACAATCAGTTGCATTGACTTGATGAGAAATGGCTAAACAACAAAGTTGTGGCTTAAGGACATGATGGACAAAACCCTGCCAATATTTTGAACAACATGGAGCTTCTCGTAGAATGGATCATGGGTGGTTACACCCTATGTGATGAGAAACAAGAGCAGTTGCATGTGGTGTCAAGAGAGCTACCATTCTAAGACCATTAAGATGAAGGAAAACAAATTATGTGGTTTGTAAGGTTCACAGTTGAGCACAAAACTCTCTGGTTTGACTGATGCCCAATACACAAGTCTGAAGCATCATGAGAATATGCTATAGCTTGGACACATGCCACATCTCTGGGCACACAGAACAGACAGTCCTTGTTGCTGCCCACATATTGACATACTACTGTGCACAGACTAATAGTCCCTGGACAGTATGTGCACCTAACCAGAAATAAGTGACTCATCCGTACTTTTCACAGGGAAAAAATTCTTGACTCATTTTTCTTTCATTTGCCATTTATACTTTCTATGCTATTATTTTGGTATTTTGTTTCATTTTATCTTATTTCTTATTATACTGTCAGAATTATTTCCTCTCTTAATTTCCAGGGTCTCATTGTCCCTTTTTAGGTAATTATAATTTTATGAATGTTTGACAGTTTAATTGATTCTATCACAATTTTCTCCTTTGCTTCCTGGTGTTGGGTTGTTTTCCTTGTTCATTGATTGATATTATATATCTGTATCTGCACTGTTTTTATGTTCTGAGTGTTATTGTTTCATTTCTTCCCTCTGAGCTGGGGATCCAGATCCATGCCTTGAACACATCTGGTGGGTGGCTTTGCCACTTCATGACACTAACAGCACAGGTGAGAGGAAATGCACCTTACTCAAACTTGGAAAATATTTCAACTTAAAGAATAGGGGATATAAAAACCCATAAAACATGACTGACCCAAGTAGGTATGGACTAGAATACAGTCTCTGAATACTCACCCTATTGCAAGAGCAGAGAAAAATGACACAACACTTATGGACACTGTACCTACAAAGGTCCTCAGTCTGGGTCTCTCCTGCACACTTGTAGATAGCACATTATTGACACAGCTGGGAGAGTGGCCCATAGGGGGGCATTCTAGATATACCACTGTCTGCAACACTATTGCCAACAACATGACTCTGCTTTTTTAAAAAAATGTTCAAAGAAATTTGGTCCCTCAGATTCTGACAGTACAAACCTTGTCAAAACTCGTGAAACAAAGCCAGAGAGGTCATAGGTAAACTACACTACAAAGTGCAGTTGGAAATAAATTCAGCAATGCACAACAAACCAATAGCCTGCAACATATCAAGAGAAAATTATTTCCTAAGAAGGCCCTCACATAAATGTAGAACTATAGATGTACAAAATATCAATACAGAAATAAAAGAAAAACATGTCTTTGAATTTTCATAACTATGATAACTAATATCAAAGATATTGCAGTCTATGAAATGTCAGAAAAAGAATTCAAAAGAATAACACCAAAATGATGATTGAATTCAAAGGAAATGCAAATAAATTAAAGAATATAATGCAGGATAGGAAAGAGCAATATAATGAATATAACGTAGATTCTGAAAAATATCAAAAATCTTGAAAATAAAAGCTAAATACCTCAAATAAAAAATTCAGTTAATATTACACCCATAGTATAGACCAAATAGTAGAAGGAATATCAGAGCTGAAAGACAATATTAATGAAATGTCAAATTACTGAGAAATTAAAAGAAGAATGAAGGGAACATAGAAGACATGTTTAATGACTAAAATTTGTGAATCATATGTATAGACCAAGCAGTAGAGGTATAGGCTATAGGCATTACAGAATTGTTCAGTGAACTAATACCAGAATTTTTTTCCAAATATTGGGAAAGGTATGTGAAATCAGGTACAGGAAGCATTTACAACTCTAAGTGTACTTAACCAGAAAAAAATCACTCTATATTATATTACATAGAATTGCCAAATACAAATCAAGAATGAATGTTGAAAGCTATGAGACAGAAGAGCTAAAGCACTTATAAAGTAAGCCTATCAAATGAGCAGTTTCTCAACAGAAACTTTAAAGGAAATCCACGAAGAAATGAATGAAGAAAAAAACTAGAAAGTGAGTGGAAAGGGTAGACATCATGTTAAGCAGGGTAAGTTAGAAACGTAAAGCCAAATATGACATGCTCTCCCTCATATGTGGATTATGGAAAAAATAAGAACCTGAAAAATAGAAGAGATATTACTAGGAGTGGGAGTGAGAGAAGGGAAAGAAAGTGAAGGAGGAAGGGTGAATAAGATTTAAGTAAGAAGTGAATATATGGAAATGTCAGAGTAAATACCAATTATTTGTGCAAATAAGGTGTCAACATTTGTAGTTAAAAAGAACATCTATTTTAGAAGAAGTTCAAGTTGCTTTTATGTCACTAGAGAGGAAACACAACTTACCAATTTCAAAATTTTTTTCTAATTTATGTAACAAAACATAAAAATCCATAAAATATCTTATATTCAATATGTAACAGGCAAAACTAATAATGTAAACTTCTTCAGATAATATTGTTTCAGATTATAAAGTTCCTATAATTAACTTCTTAAATACTGTATTCAAAGCTATTATAAAAAATTTAGAAAAAATATGAATGCAATTGATGCTTTGACTTTTTCACTGCTTCTTTGTGATCAAAACATTTTTTATTCTTACTTAAAATAGGGTAGGAACAACAAGAGAAATTCACTATTAGAAGTCTTACCTTTTGTGGTACTTGCCCCAATTTTAGGTTTTGCTCTTGTACAATCAAAAATAATTTTCCTATTGTCACATATAGAAAATAAAATTAGTATTTTGATACCAAATGAAAAATATTAACCAAACATACTAACTCAAGAGAATTTTAGACATCATCAGAGCTAAATAACAGAATTTTATCCCATGCATTTCAAATATGTAAGCTCTGTAAACATTTTATTAACCATAGAATTATTTGTATTTTTTTTTCCATTTTGGTTTGTTTCATTTTTGAGCTGAGGTTTCACCAGGCTAGTCTCGAACTCCTGGGCTCAAGCGGTCCTCCTGCCTCAGGTCCCCAAGCATCTGAGGTTTAGTCATGTGCCACTGCACCCATAGGCTTGTAATTAGAGAAGAAAAAAGAAAGGTGAAATGATCATGAATCAAGGACAATACAGCTCAATACATTAACTGGAATAGCTTCACTTAAAGAAAAATGTCCTGAACTTAGATCCTTTCTCTGTAACCAATAGTTCTTTGATCTTGCACAAGTCATTTCTCTTGGGCTCAAGTTTCCTTCTAAAAAATAAGATTGTACTGCATTAGTTCACCAACCAGGTTGTTATGAAGATTTAAGGAGATAATATTAAAACAGGCTATGAGAAATAGTAATAATTAGTTCTCTAATGCTGAACTATTTTGGAAACCCAATTGAAACCCAAAGTGTATGTAGTCACAGGTTTTAATATTCAAATGTTATGGTTATTGGAAAATACTATTAAGTTTTTATTTTGGATATTGACTGTGTTCTTCTTTAGGTCTTATAATTTAGGAAAAATCAGGATTTGAATAATTTGTAGTATAACTTATTTATAAATATCTTATATCCTTAAATTACATAATATATTTTCCCTCTTATGAAGATAATCAGTTGCACCCAGGGAAGAAAATTAACAAATGGCAAAATGTGACTTGGTCTGATATTATTCCTCTCTATCATGTCGAATGGAACCACCAGATCTTTATTAGAATGATGCTTAATCTCCATGTTCGTGCCTCTTTTATACATGGATACAGATGAGTCATTATGCAATTTAACTAACTCTCTTACATCCAAAGAATCAATTTTAGATCCAAAAAATCTAAAGTTGAATTCTGTTTAATGACTTCCCTATGAGACAGAACTTGAAATATTCTGAAACCTTCAGGCACAGGTGCAATTATCTTGGGAAATTTTCATCACAGTTGAATAAAATCACTAGAGATGCCAATCAAAATTATCACCCTTCCCCCTTGGAAACAGTGGTATGAAAACTCCTTAGATCAAAAAAAATGTGCTTCACAGAATGTAATGAGGGTTTTTGATACAGATCTGTATCTTCCTGGGACATTATTTGAAATTATCTAATAGTTTTTAAATGATTCCAACTAATATTCACTGAAAAAACAAATAGAAGCCTCAAAGAATGATTCACCATGAAGGTTTTGGCTGACACGTTGACTCTATATAAGGTTTTATTTTTAATTTTTTTTTTTTTTATTTGTGGTGCTGGGGACTGAACCCAGGGCCTTGTGCATGTCCCCAGCTCCAAATAAGGCTTTAAGTGGAGGACAGACACGGTCAGTGGTTCACAATGTGTGTGATTAAAGCTAGGTGGCCCACATACCAAAGCAGAATGCTGCTGCTTTGGGAATTTTAAGTGAACATAACAGCGCATGTATATGTGAATTTAAAAAAGAGTGTAACAGTGAAACCTAAGTGTGCATTTCCATGAGGACATAGTGACAGTGATCAGTCAGGACACCTGGTAGTAAAAGTTAACCCTTACCACACTGCAAGACCAGTTCTAATAGCAACATGGCAGCAACAGAATTGACAGAAATTAGAGAAACAGAATAATGATTAAAGAGTGCTTTCTTCCCCCCTCCAGCTGAGTAGTAAAAGAGGACTGTCTTCCCTGAATCTAAGGAATTCATTGGTCCTGGGGAGATCCAAGAAGGATGGTGGAAAAGTCAGCTCCCAGGGAAAAGTAAGGAGATTTCTTACTAAACTGACATTTTAAGACACAAATACCTAATTCAGAAAATCAAAGTTGTGACACTGTTTTCCATGGGTAGACATTATACTTGGAATGAAGTGAATAATTCTGGCATCTCTAGGGATAAAAGTTTTAAATGTTCTGAGATATGGGCTGGAGGTATATCTAAATGGTAGAGCATTTGTTTAAGAACCTGGATTCAATCCCCAAAACCAGAAGAAAAAAAGAAAGCTCTGCAATAAATCCTATACTAATCACTACCTTCTAATTCTTTAGCAGTGTTTATTGTGGATGAAGAGATTCAGACACTGCCATTCCTAACATATTTGAATTATGAATAATCAAATGATATGTAAAATGCAATAGTACTTATTTTGAACCTCCACTTAATTTTGATTAGTATTTTAATTAAAACACTTACATATTGTAGCCACTGGCAACAGAATAACATAAGGCAGTCCCTCCATTCTTATCTTCTGCAAAGATATCAACCCCTTCTTCAATTAGAAGCTTGATTATACCTGGTGATTCATATCTCACAGCCAGCATGAGGGCTGTTCTAAAATAACAGAGAAATCATTTTGTCATCTCTAAGTCTAAAAGAAAAAATAAATAAATAAAGAGGAAGCCTCTTGTCCCAATGGGGAATTACATAGTAGAAGTTATAAACATTAACATTGTCTTGATGGACAATAACCGTGATGAGGTTATCCATCTGAAGCAGATCAAAGATTCCAATGAAGAATGCTCCACTTCTTCCTTAGTCTGATGTATGTATGGTAACTCATAGTCAACTTAAAGTCAAGCAAATAAAGGCTGTGAGCAGATTTTAAATAACAACAACAATAATAATGGAGATAATCAGTCATTATTGCTTCAGTTAATTTCAATGAAAAGCATTTGCTATGTAATGAAATCAAATGCTATTATGTATCATCTCACACCACCCTTCAAGCATGTTTCACTTTTTTTCATATCAGGACATATATTAATGTTTCCAAAATGTTACACTTTGTAACTATGTAAGTTAGGTATGCAACCCAGTCAAGTGTGAATTTAAAGCTTATCTCCTTTCTATTCACTGCACACCTATATTTTATCTTCATTAAAAGAAATGTTTATGCCATTTAAACTTTTTTCTTCCCTCATCCCTAGCCAATTAGACATAAAATCATCAGAGCTGGGGTTGTAGCTCAGTGGTAGAGCACTTGCCTAGCAAATGTGAGGCATTGAGTTTCATTCTCAGCATCATATAAAAATAAATAAATATATTGCATTCATCTACAACTAAGAAAATTTTTAAAAAGCATGAAAAGCATCAAAATACATTGGAAAATAAACAGCATCTAGCAATAGCAATTAAGGCTCACTTAGGATAAGCTAACATGGATACTCTTCAAAAAAAAAAAAGCAATTTAGAGTAATCCAAAAGAAAAAATGATTATGATTATCAAAGTCTATTTATGCTCAATATACCATTTTAAAGGAAAAGCATATGAGGAATAGAAATTAAAAATAAAATAGAGAGGTCAATAAATTTATTATTTAACCAAAAATTGCTAAAATCCATACTTATTTAAAACTTTAGATAATATATGATCATGTTGGTTTAGTCAGTTTTTGCTGCTGTGACTAAAGGACCTGAGCACAATTGCAGAGAAGAAAAGGTTTAACTGAAGGCTCATGGTTTCAGGGGTCTTAGTCCATAGAAACTTGGCTCCCATTCTCAGAGCTCAAGGGGAGGCTGACCATCATGAAGCGAGAATGTGGCAAAGGGAAGCAGCTCACATCATGGTGATTAGGAAGTAGAGAGAGGTCTCCACTGGCCAGATAGAAATTTATACCACAAGCCACGTCCCCAACTCCCACCTCTTCAAGGGATTAATCCTATCATGGGATTAATTCACTGATTAAGACTCTCAAAGTCCAATCATTTTTCCTCTGAACCTTCTTATATTGACTCACATGTGTGCTTTTTGGAGACATCTCGTGTCCAAACCATAACACATGTGAACAACAAAACCAACTCTTTCTACCCAAAATATGGTTTGTGTTCATATTTTTTATTTATCCCAATACTTAAAAGAAATGTTTTCCTTCCCATTAATTTAATATTTGACCTGATTGAATAAACTACTGTACCTGCCCCTGTTATCAACTGCATGTACATTTGCTTTTGCCTTAATTAAAAATTCTGCCATATGGTGTTTGTTTTCCTTTAGGGCAAGTAAAAGTGGTGTGTGGCCATCCTGGAAAACAAGAAGAATAATTTATTAACAGAATTGTTTATTTCTCAATTGAACTGAAAATCTTATAACAGATCATATGAACATTAACATTAACATATACTATATAAAGTAAATGAAGGGCAGCCTCTTCCTTCTATCATCCTGCACTTCCACATGAACTGCTCTTTCACTTTATAATGTCATCCTCTATCTAGAAGGGTTTATGAACTCCAGTCTTCTCCCAAACTTGCTTCAAAATTTTACTCCCTCCAGGGAGTTTTGCCTCTGTCACAGCCTTTATCATGGTATCTTGAAGTTAGGTGGCTGCCACTGGCCCCCATCAATAATAAATTTCTTGAGGACAGAGACTATATCTTTATTGTCAATGACCCCACATCTAAAACACAGTAGTAAAAGGATTTTAGTATCTTACTGAATTAATGAACTAAACTTTCATCTCTAGAACAGAGCTTATCAATCTATGTTCCAAAGAATTTCCACTTTTCCAGAAATACCAAGCCTAATCAGAACTTTTCCTTGATGCACTATAAGAGAAATACTACAAAGGTGTGCATCATGCATCTAGTGATAAGGAAATATTTTTACCATTGATAACACCTAGTTGACAATGCTTTTTCATAGTAGACATTCACATGGGAGGTTCCTCTATGCTACACAAACCCTTTTGATTCTCTTCTATTGAGTGTCAATAGCCTAAACAATAATATAAGGTACTTCTTCTCACCATGGATCTCTAGGGAAATGAGCTCTGAGTTAAAAGAGAGAGACTTCAAATGAACTTTAATTCATTTGCTACCTGCGTTTTCTCCTATAAAAGGTGAAAGACATTAATCTTAAACTAAATACAAAATGTATTCTCAGTTGTAATAATCATCCTGGTATCCTAAAGCACATCCATTTTACCAAATTCTTTTCATTCCGGTTCCATTTGCATTGCTACTTAAATTTATTTATAATTTTAGGCACAACATAATTCAGAAAATGTGTGTTTAACAAAAAGTTTTATATTGACCCACATGGATTTTTTTAACATCATAAAAGAATAAAGCACTCACAAGTTTAAGAGACAAAGCTGAAGACAAAATAATACTGCTTGCACTAGGTATATGCTATCCACCTCTAACTATGAGTAACCTAATGAAGGTTACAGAAATTTGAATGGGAATATGACTTTTGTAGTACACATAAGGAAAATGTTTTAAAAACATCAATTTCTAAATTCTAATATTCAATTACATTTCAAAGAGATTAATATATTCCATAAGACATAGCCATATAAATGAATAGAAATTATCATGGGAACCAGGAAATTTTATTAAAATGTACTAGAAAACAGGTGTTATAAAATTTTTATAGAGGCAAAGTACAGGATTCTGAGTGAATGACTGCTGCAGCTTGCTGGCAGCAAACTGGAGAATACTCATGCCCGGTATGAAGGGGGCAGGCACCATGAACACAGCGCACCACACAGTAATATGTGCTCAAAGGAGACCCCGTGAGGTTCTTTAAAAGAAGTTTAAACTCCAAATTTCTGCATGAGTCTCCTGAATTTTGAATGTTGACTCAACTTATATAAATTTATATTAACTAAATGTATCCATGAGATGAAAAAAGTTTCAATATTTGCTACTGTTCCAATCAAGGAAACCCTACTTATAAACACTTGTTGACATGTTACTGTTGAAACAAATGTATTTCAAATATTTTGAAAATAAAGGTGGTGAAAGTATACCTTGTTTTGGGCTTCAATATTTGCATTATGTGAAAGTAGTTTTGCTGCTATTGATGTGTTGTCAGTATAAACAGCATGATGGAGAGGAGTTTCACCATTGGGGTCCTGAACATTTAGATCAGCACCATTTTCAAGAAGAATAGTTACACATTCCTCTTCCTGCTGTTGGATGGCCTGTTGGTTTGATATCAAGAAATAGATTGTCAATTTTAAGAATTCAAGACAAATGTTCCACAGGCTTTGCTAATTAATTATACTTAAATGATATTAATCAATTTTTATTCTAAGTATGTAAATCTAATTCATCCCCTGCAGAAATACTTTGCTATATCTACCTTAATCAGAGGTGTGTTATTGTCACTGTCACAGAGGTGAATGTTGCATTTCTTCTTTACTAGAAGAGCCACCACATTTGCCTGACCATAGGCACATGCATAATGTAGAGGGGTCCTATGAAAGTAAGAGGCTTTGTTAGGAGATCATAGAACTCCCACTTAAAACAATTATTCATTCCATTGTGAACATTAAATAGCATGCAATTTCTTTCTCTTCAAAACAATTTCTCCTGAAGAAACAATATTTACTAGCTGTTATTATTAAATTAATGAAGTATCAGTTTATTCTAGCAGTTTATTCCACTGGCTTCTCTCCTTTCCCCTGCCTCCCACTGCAGAGGATCAATCTGAAGGACACTCAATACTGAGCCATATCCAGAACCCTTTTAATTTTTCATTTTGTGATAGGATCTCACTAAGTTGCACAGTTGATCTTGAACTTGGAATCTTTCTGCCTCCGCCTCCCAAATCACTGGAATTACAAGCATGCAGCATTGCTTCTGACCTTATTGAATCTTGATTTTTGTTTTGTTTTGTTTTGTTTTGTTTTTGTAGTGCTGGGGATGAAACTCAGGGCCTGGAGCATACTAGGTAAGGGCTTTACCAATGATCCATATTCCCAGCTTACAGCTGTCCATTTGCATAGAAAGAGCATGGTTTTTTGATATAGCTTATCTTGTTTTTATTTCTTACTTTAAGCTGTGTTACAAACTAGCCCTTCTCTGCCTAAATTTCATCACCTATAAAATGGGGATTCAAATTAGTAGTTACCTTCTAGGACACCACTGTGATGTTTAAATAAGAATCTATGCAAATAGCAGCTTAATAATTGTTACCTATTGTAACTATTATTTTCCTACTTATTAATAAATGGTATTGCAATTAATAAATTAATATAATAATTTTGCTGATGTATTTTAAAAACTAGGTATTTCTTTGTACAATAAACAAGTGACCATTACACAAACTATAGTGCCTTAAGAGAAAGGTGATAAAAACAGTTGATCAATGACAGTTCTAGTCATATGGGTGGCATTGAAATAAGTTTTAGTTATAAAAATTACTACAGGTAAGAAGAGCTGATTAACAAAACAGCAAAAGACAAAATTTAAGGCAAAGTTATTTTTCAAGAAATTTAAAGCCAAGGGAAATGTATGATTCAAATGAATTAGTATGTCTCACTTCATTCAGTATTTAGATTTGTAGGACAAATTAGACATATCCAATAAAAAATTAGACATACCCAATATTTAGTATCAGTATTAATTTGATCTTAACTTTTCAAATGGGAGTTTACAATTTCCTAACTCCAGAAGTGCTTTTGTTTGAAAAGTGGGAGGAAAAGTTTCACTTCAAATTGAGTTCTATCACTTCAGTTTTCCTCTGGTCAGGAAAACATGAAGTTTTGAAGGAAGGAGGACCTGAGAGAAAGTAAATATGCTGACTATATGAGTATTCAGGTTATGAGTAATGAATAAATAAAGTGAAAGAACAGATAAAGTACACTTGGGGGGAGTTCAGTGTGTGGTGGGTTTTTTGTTAGTGTTTATTTTGGTCTGATATTTTTTTTTTCTACTGGGAATTTGAACCCAGGGGTACTTAACCACTGAGACAAAGCCACAGCCCTTTTTATTTTATATTTTGAGATAGTGTCTCAATAAATTGCTAAAGGTCTCACTAAGCTGCTGAGACTGGCTTTGAACTTGAGGTCCTTCTGCCTCAGCCTCACAAGTTGCTAGGATTACAGGCTTGTGCCAAGGTGCCTGGTGGGGAGTTCAGTATTTTTTTAAAAAAATACATTATAAATTAAAGCAATACTTTTCAGTACTAATAATCTTTCATTTTTGCTTTCTTTTATTTTCATAAGAATGTAACTAAAACAAAATGATAAACCTCCAATTGTGTCTATGTAATAAATCTGTATGAAATAAAATATATGTATAAGAAATGTATCTGCAGTGATATCTACAAGTACATATGAAAAATTACCTTCACTTCTGAAGAGGCTAAAAGTTTGGCAGAAGGTATTAATCTGCACAAACACACACACATACCCAAAAATTAGCAGAAAGTGAGACATTTTTATTTGTACGAGTCATATCTCTGCTCCTCCCAAAGATTATTTTAACAAGAAATTCTCATTAGAACTTTTACACATATTCATTGCAGAAATAACAAGTAAAAGAAAAAAAAGTAGAAATAGATGTAGAATTTTATCAAAACTACCCATATGGTAGGTAAATAAAGCAGAACACAGAAAATGTCAAACTATTGAATTAAAGCAGAGCATATTTTCTGCTATCAATGAAACTAAGGAGAAATTGCCCAATATTGGAAATAAAATAAACTTTAAATGAAAAAGGAAAAGAAAAATTTTCCTTATAAGTTGAATGCCTGAAAATAACTACTTTTACTATTTTTTTTAATATATTTGTGACTAACACAAGATCCCAATCTATTTGTGTGTATGTATAATCAAGTTTTGTTTTCACCTGATATACAAAAGAATATCTTGCAGGTCAACATACATCTACATCTTTGTCACCTTCAATGGTTACATAATATTCCATTCTAGGAATGCACTGCATTTTATTCCCCAGATCAATTCTATGAGTTCTTTTTAACATATTGATGTTTTAAACAGTGCTCAGAAAAATAATCTGCATGCATCTTTTATTATATTCCAAAGATATTTAACATAAAGAAATTGATGGGTAGATACATGTTATTAAAATGTACATTACTATCATCTATCTGAGAAATCATAAGCAACTCAAATCTTAAGCAGCAGCATAAGTACTGCTCCTCTTCATCCTCACAAGTTTTGTAGCTAAAAACATTTACATTTATCATTGAACTTAAATTTCTTCTCTTTCCAGGGACTATAAGTACTCTTTCCTATATCCATGGTCATTTGTACATTTGGAAAAGAGCACTTTCTCTAATTTAAGTTAGAATTCAAGGGCTGTGGGGTAGTAGTAGAGCACATTCATAGCAAGCTCAAGGCAATGGGACCAAAATTTAAAAACTAAAAGATGAGAGAGAGAGAGAGAGAGAGAGAGAGAGAGAGAGAGAGAGAGAGAGAGAGAGAGAGGCTTCTTTTTTAGTTCATTCTTTCTTAAGAACTTTGCCTATGTAAAATGTATAAAGGAGGACTTGTATTGTCTTCTAGCATTTTTCTCTAATTTTATTATCTAAAATTAGTAATCCACATTTGATCAGGGAATTATTTTGTGACACAAAAATCCAGCTAATTTACTCCAAACAACAGGCATTTCATTCACACATAATTCTTTTCCTACTAATATAATATGTCACCAGTAGCACATTCTAAATTCTTTCAGATATTTAGTTGTTTCTAAGTTTTATTCTCTTCTACTCATTTATCTGCCTTCTTGACTATTGGCAAACAGTTTGTGAAAGATGATGGTGTGTTTTGAAACCCAGAAGGAAAAGTCCTTTTTACATGTTCTTAGTGTCATCATTATCCTAAAAGGTTGTATGTAGAACTCAAAAATGTTAAAACTCTGATATTTTTATTTGGTATATATGAAACGGATAACCATAGAAAGAGTTCACACTTTGGAGATAATGAATATATCTATTAAAATACACACTAGGACCCAAACCCTGGCTATTCTGGGTCTCCTGAAAAACAGACAGGGGAGGGTAATTAGGGAAGCAGCCTGAATCCTTTGCAGTCTGGCAACCCTGACATCTGTTCTATTGGCCCTGGTTCCTGGTACCTTGTACCACAGATGCTGTAAACAGATGCTCTGCTCTCCCTGTCTAAAGGGAAACATGAGAGAACAACTACAGGCAATAATATGACAACAGTGAGAATTACCAGTTTTGCACAAAGTTTTTAGTGCACAACACCTAGGGTAATCTGTCTGAACTAATGACAGGTTTGAAAAATAATATTGGGCTAGGTACTTTGCAGAATGTGAATGGTGCCTAGACCTCTATTCCTAAAATGCTATTGAAGGAATACGGACATTATTATTCTATGTACATGTATGATTACCTGAACAATGTGACCCTACATTGAGTACAGTCAAAGAAATTAGAAGTAGTGCTGCATTTGTATAAAAAGAATTCAAATGGACTCTGGTGTCATCTATAAATAATTAGAAAAAATTCGAACGAATTAAATGACTAAATGAAGCATTTAGAGAAAAAAGAGTGCTTGTCAACAATCGGGTTAGGAAGATGGTTAATTGATCAAAAGGCACTGAGAGTAGACGAAATCCTAAGTGAAGTAGATAAGAAACAGTGAAAACTACTGAGGACTAGAATGAAAGCCTTAAAAAAAGAAGAATGTAAAAATAACAGCAAAAACAAGACAAGAGCAAAAACACATCATATTCCCACTTCAAAGACTCCTGAAAAGGACCCTCAGTCGACAAAACGTATGCATAAATATAGGCCAAAAAAGAATAGAGGTTTAAGACGATTACGAGAAATATTTTCCTGATATTGCACTTTTCTACTATGTATATAATATGCTTTTTCCTTTGTAAAATTTCCATTCCTTCTTTATAGTTAGACCTAACCTTAGGGTTAGGGTGAGGGTTAAGGTTAGGATTTGGGTTAGCTTCTCCTAGACGCGGGCTGGGAGAATATTCAGGTCAACCTCTTCCAGATTCAGGCAAATGCTCCTTCGCTCAAACCCTCCCGCCTCTACCTCTTGCCTAGCTCTTTCACTGACGCAGAAGACTGCTGAACTCAGGTAATTTGCAGGCAGAAGAGTGAGGACAGAGGAAAACCAGTCCTGGTCCAAGCTGCCATTGCTAGTACATGCCCACAGTATGGCACGCTCCTGAGACCTGTTACAAGGTGCACTCCCAAGCTCCTCCGCCCCTCTGGCCACTTCTCCCCTTGCCACCTGCCTTCCAGGTGCATGCAGCCCCACCCTGCCCCACCCTGCCCCGCCCTCTCCCCATGTTGTGCAAACCTTAAACACTCCCGCCTCCTGCAGCCTTTTCTCTGCACCTGGGAAACCCGCTAAAGTGGGTTTTTTGCAGCTGCTCCTTAGGAAGGCCTGGGCATCAGACTAACCCCATGTCTACAGGGACTACACCGTGCTGAGAACTCCCTGGGCATATGAAAGCCACGAATGTTGGTGAAAGAAGGCCTGGTCACCCGGGTGCCTGTCCCCTCCAGGGCATAGCCAGGGTAGTACAGACCATTTCCCATCAGACCCGCCTCCTCCCAAGGCCCCTTGCCTCTGGGGCAGTAGGACTCACAGACTATTACCTGTACTTCTTGTCTATGTCATTGACATGACAGCCCCCGCAAACCAAAAGACACAATACTCATTTGACATCACCATGCCTGGCAGCTTTATGATTACCCGGGTCAGGTTGTATCCATCACTTTAGACCTGTCACGGAACACAGCAAATGTCGTCCACCTAGAGGTCATCCTCAGGCGTCAGAGTCCTTGTCCTTTCCCCTGGGCTTTTCTCTGCTTCTGGAACTCAGTACTGGGGCTTAAGGACGAGCCAAGTAAAGTCTGTGCACACCTGCGAACAGGGGCCCGACAAGCTTGGGTATATACCAACAGCCAAACATTCCCTGCGGATTAACCTTACACACACATGCACACCAGCGCCACGGGATCTGTCGCAGGCCATGATCCGGCTCCTGTAACCTGAACCTCAGCAATTCCAACCAGCAAGCACAGGATTCTACCGCCCAATGAGAAGGTGGGGATTGGACACCTAGTCAAAGGGGCTGACCTCCACCTGCCTAGGTCCAGGCTGTCAACGCTAGCCCACACCCACCAGGTCAGACATGCCCCTGAGTCCTGTCAGGAGGCGCAATCCCGCAATCCCCTGGCCCTCTGCTTCTCCCCCTGCCACCTGCCTTCCAGGTGTGTCCCCACCCGATCCCGCTCTCTCCCCCACTGTGTGCAGATCTTCACAGCCTCCAGCCTCCTACAGGCTTTTCTCTGCACCTGGGAAACCCTCTAAAGAGGGTTTCTTTACAGTGGCTCCTTAGGAAGGCCTGGGCGTCAGACACCCCTCAGGTGTACAGGTTCTATGACGTGCTGAGGACTCCCTGAGCACAGGAAAGCCACGCATGTTGGTGAAAGAACGCCTGACCACCCAGTTACCTCTCCCCTCCAGGGCATGACCCGGATAGTGCAGGCCATTTCCCATCAGACTCACCTTTTCCCGAAGGCCCCTTCCCTGTGGGGCTGCAGGACTCGCACACTCTATTACCTGTTCTTCTTGTCTATGTCATTGACATGACAGCACCCACGAAAGCAAGAGACACATTACTCATTTGACATCACCTTTCCTGGCAGCTTTATGGATACTCCCAGTAGGCTTGTATCCATTAAATTTAGGCCTGGCGCGCAACACAGCAAATGTCTTCGGCATAGAGGTCATCCTCAGGCGTCACAGGCCTTGTCCCTACCCCGGGGCTTTTCCTTCCTTCTGGAACCCAGTTGGGATTTACGGACAGGGCAACTAAAGTGTGTGCACAGCCTACGAACTGGATATAGACCAACAGTCAAACAGTATCTGCGGATTAACGGTTAACACACGTGCACACCAGCGCCAAGGGATCTGTAACGTGCCGTGATCGCGCTGCAGAAAGATGAGACCCGCCAGTTACAGTCAGCAGGCATGCAGCTCTACCGCCCAGTGAGAAGGTGGAGGTGAGACACCCAGTCAAAGGGGCAGACCTCCACCTGCCTAGATCCAGACTGCAACCGCTAGTGCATGCCCAACCGGGTCAGACACGCCCCTGAGACCTGTCACAAAGCGGGCTCTTGTGCTCCACTGGCCCTCTGGCTGCTTCTCCACCTGCAACCTGCCTTCCAGATGTGCCCGCCCCTCCCTCTCCCCCGCGGTGTGCAGATCTTCAGGCTCCCAGCCTCCTGCAGGCTTTTCTCTGCACCTGGGGAACCCACTAAAGTGGGTTTCTTTGCAGCTGCTCCTTAGGAAGGCCTGGGCGTCAGACTGCAACCAGGTTTACAGGTACTACCACGTGCTGAGGACTCCCTGAGCACGTGAAAGTCACGCATGTTGGTGAAAGAAGACCTGGCCACCCAGCTGTCTGTCCTCTCCAGGGCATGACCCAGATAGTGCAGGCCTTTACCCATCCGACCCGGCTCCTCCGGAAGGCCCCTTGCCCCTGGGGCTGCAGGACTCGCACACTCTATTACCTGTTCTTCTTGTCTATGTCATTGACATGACAGCCCCCGCGAACCAGGAGACGCCTTACTCCTTTCAGATCACCGTGCCTGGCAGCTTTATGGATACTCCCGATCGGGTTGTATCCATCAACTTTAGGCCTGGCACCGAACGCCGCAAATGTCTTCCGCCTCGAGGTCATTCTCGGGCGTCAGAGACCTTGTCGCTTCCCCTGGGCATTTCCCCGCTCCTGGAACCCAGTACTGGGGTTTATGGACGGCCCAACTAAAGTCTGTGCACAGCCTGCGAACAGGGACCCGACGCGCTTGGGTATAGACCAACAGCCAAACAGTCCCTGCGGATTAACGGTAAACACACGTGCACACCAGCCCCAAGGGATCTGTCGCGAGCTTTGATCGCGCTGCAACAAGCTGAACCCTGCCAGCTCCAGTCAGCAGGCATGCAGCTGTACCGCCCAGTGAGAAGGTCCAGGTGGGACAGGTAGTCAAAGGGGCGGACCGCCACCTGCCTAGGCTCCAGGCTGCAACCGCTAGTCCACGCCCACCGGGTCAGACACGCCCCTGAGTCCTGTCAGGAGGTGCAATCCCGCAATCCCCTGGCCCTCTGGCTGCTTCTCCCCCTGCCACCTGCCTTCCAGGTGTGTGCCCACCCGATCCCGCCCTCTCCCCCACTGTGTGCAGATCTTCACAGCCTCCAGCCTCCTACAGGCTTTTCTCTGCACCTGGGAAACCCTCTAAAGAGGGTTTCTTTACAGTGGCTCCTTAGGAAGGCCTGGGCGTCAGACAGCCCTCAGGTGTACAGGTACTATGACATGCTGAGGACTCCCTGAGCACAGGAAAGCCACGCATGTTGGTGAAAGAACGCCTGACCACCCAGTTGCCTCTCCCCTCCAGGGCATGACCCGGATAGTGCAGGCCATTTCCCATCAGACTCACCTTTTCCCGAAGGCCCCTTCCCTGTGGGGCTGCAGGACTCGCACACTCTATTACCTGTTCTTCTTGTCTATGTCATTGACATGACAGCACCCACGAAAGCAAGAGACACATTACTCATTTGACATCACCTTTCCTGGCAGCTTTATGGATACTCCCAGTAGGCTTGTATCCATTAAATTTAGGCCTGGCGCGCAACACAGCAAATGTCTTCGGCATAGAGGTCATCCTCAGGCGTCACAGGCCTTGTCCCTACCCCGGGGCTTTTCCTTCCTTCTGGAACCCAGTTGGGATTTACGGACAGGGCAACTAAAGTGTGTGCACAGCCTGCGAACTGGATATAGACCAACAGTCAAACAGTATCTGCGGATTAACGGTTAACACACGTGCACACCAGCGCCAAGGGATCTGTAACGTGCCGTGATCGCGCTGCAGAAAGATGAGCCCCGCCAGCACAGTCAGCAGGCATGCAGCTCTACCGCCCAGTGAGAAGGTGGAGGTGAGACACCCAATCAAAGGGGCAGACCTCCACCTGCCTAGGTCCAGACTGCAACCGCTAGTGCATGCCCAACCGGGTCAGACACGCCCCTAAGACCTGTCACAAAGCGGGCTCTTGTGCTCCACTGGCCCTCTGGCTGCTTCTCCACCTGTAACCTGCCTTCCAGATGAGGCCCTGCCTTGCCCGCCCCTCCCTCTCCCCCGCGGTGTGCAGATCTTCAGAGCTCCAAGCCTCCTGCAGGCTTTCTCTGCAACTGGGGAACCCACTAAAGTGGGTTTCTTTGCAGCTGCTCCTTAGGAAGGCCTGGGCGTCAGACTGCAACCAGGTTTACAGGTACTACCACGTGCTGAGGACTCCCTGAGCACATGAAAGTCACGCATGTTGGTGAAAGAAGACCTGGCCACCCAGCTGCCTGTCCCCTCCAGGGCATGACCCAGATAGTGCAAGCCTTTACCCATCCGACCCGGCTCCTCCGGAAGGCCCCTTGCCCCTGGGGCTGCAGGACTCGCACACTCTATTACCTGTTCTTCTTGTCTATGTCATTGACATGACAGCCCCCGCGAACCAGGAGACGCCTTACTCCTTTCAGATCACCGTGCCTGGCAGCTTTATGGATACTCCCGATCGGGTTGTATCCATCAACTTTAGGCCTGGCACCGAACGCCGCAAATGTCTTCCGCCTCGAGGTCATCCTTGGGCGTCAGAGACCTTGTCGCTTCCCCTGGGCTTTTCCCCGCTCTTGGAACCCAGTACTGGGGTTTATGGACGGGCTAAGTAAAGTCTGTGCAGAGCCTGCGAACAGGGACCCGACGCGCTTGGGTATAGACCAACAGCCAAACAGTCCCTGCGGATTAACGGTAAACCCACGTGCACACCTGCGCCAAGGGATCTGTCGCGAGCCCTGATCGCGCTGCTGCTAGCTGAGCCCTGCCATCTCCAGTCAGTTGGAATGTAGCTCTACTGCCCAGTAAGAAGGTGGAGGTGGGACACCTAGTTAAAGGGGCGGACCTCCATTGCCTAGGTAAAGGCTGCAACCCTAGTCCACGCCCACCGGGTCAGACACGCCCCTGAGACCTGTCACAGTGCTCGCTATTTTGATGCCCTGGCCCTGTGGCTGCTTCTCCCACTGCCACCTGCCTTCCAGGTTCCCCCCCGGCCCCTCCCGCACTCTCCCGAGCAGTGTGCAGATCTTCACAGCCTCAGGCCTCCTGCAGACTTTTCTCTGCACCTGGCAAACCCGCTAAAGTGGGTTTCTTAGTAGCTGCTCCTTAGGAACGCCTGGGCATCAGACTCCCTGAGCACATGAAAGCCACGCAAGTTGGTGAAAGAAGGCCTGGCCACCCAGCTGCCTGTCCCCTCCAGGGCATGAACCAGAAAGTGCAGGTCTTTTCCCATCTGACCTGGCTCCTCCCGAAGGCCCCTTGCCCCTGGGGCTGGAGGACTCACACACTCTATTACCTGTTCTTCTTGTCTATGTCATTGACATGACAGCCCCCGCGAACCAGGAGACGCCTTACTCCTTTCAGATCACCGTGCCTGGCAGCTTTATGGATACTCCCGATCGGGTTGTATCCATCAACTTTAGGCCTGGCACCGAACGCCGCAAATGTCTTCCTCCTCGAGCTCATTCTCGGGCGTCAGAGACCTTGTCCCTTCCCCTGGGCTTTTCCCCGCTCCTGGAACCCAGTACTGGGGTTTATGGACAGCCCAACTAAACTCTGTGCACAGCCTGCGAACAGGGACCCGACGCGCTTGAGTATACACCAACAGCCAAACAGTCCCTGCGGATTAACGGTAAACACACGTGCACACCAGCCCCAAGGAATCTGTCGCGAGCTGTGATCGCGCTGCAGCAAGCTGAGCCCTGCCAGCTCCAGTCAGCAGGCATGCAGCTGTACCGCCCAGTGAGAAGGTCGAGGTGGGACAGGTAGTCAAAGGGGCGGACCGCCACCTGCCAAGGCTCCAGGCTGCAACCGCTAGTCCAGGGCCACCGGGTCAGACACGCCCCTGAGACCTGTCACAAAGCGGGCTCTTGTGCTCCACTGGCCCTCTGGCTGCTTCTCCACCTGCAACCTGCCTTCCAGATGTGGCCCTGCCTTGCCCGCCCCTCCCTCTCCCCCGCGGTGTGCAGATCTTCAGAGCTCCAAGCCTCCTGCAGGCTTTCTCTGCACCTGGGGAACTCACTAAAGTGGATTTCTTTGCAGCTGCTCCTTAGGAAGGCCTGGGCGTCAGACTGCAACCAGGTTTACAGATACTACCACGTGCTGAGGACTCCCTGAGCACATGAAAGTCACGCATGTTGGTGAAAGAAGACCTGGCCACCCAGCTGCCTGTCCCCTCCAGGGCATGACCCAGATAGTGCAGGCCTTTACCCATCCGACCCGGCTCCTCCGGAAGGCCCCTTGCCCCTGGGGCTGCAGGACTCGCACACTCTATTACCTGTTCTTCTTGTCTATGTCATTGACATGACAGCCCCCGCGAACCAGGAGACGCCTTACTCCTTTCAGATCACCGTGCCTGGCAGCTTTATGGATACTCCCGATCGGGTTGTATCCATCAACTTTAGGCCTGGCACCGAACGCCGCAAATGTCTTCCGCCTCGAGCTCATTCTCGGGCGTCAGAGACCTTGTCCCTTCCCCTGGGCTTTTCCCCGCTCTTGGAACCCAGTACTGGGGTTTATGGACGGGCTAAGTAAAGTCTGTGCAGAGCCTGCGAACAGGGACCCGACGCGCTTGGCTATAGAGCAACAGCCAAACAGTCCCTGCGGATTAACGGTAAACCCACGTGCACACCTGCGCCAAGGGATCTGTCGCGAGCTGTGATCGCTCTGCAGCAAGCTGCACCCGGCCAGCTCCAGTCAGCAGGCATGCAGCTGTACCGCCCAGTGAGAAGGTCCAGGTGGGACAGGTAGTCAAAGGGGCGGACCGCCACCTGCCAAGGCTCCAGGCTGCAACCGCTAGTCCACGCCCACCGGGTCAGACACGCCCCTGAGACCTGTCACAAAGCGGGCTCTTGTGCTCCACTGGCCCTCTGGCTGCATCTCCACCTGTGACCTGCCTTCCAGATGTGGCCCTGCCTTGCCCGCCCCTCCCTCTCCCCCGCGGTGTGCAGATCTTCAGAGCTCCAAGCCTCCTGCAGGCTTTCTCTGCACCTGGGGAACCCACTAAAGTGGGTTTCTTTGCAGCTGCTCCTTAGGAAGGCCTGGGCATCAGACTGCAACCAGGTTTACAGATACTACCACGTGCTGAGGACTCCCTGAGCACAAGAAAGTCACGCATGTTGGTGAAAGAAGACCTGGCCACCCAGCTGCCTGTCCCCACCATGGCATGACCCGGAGAGTGCAGACCATTTCCCATCTGGCTCCTCCAGATGGCCCCTTGCCTCTGGGTCTGCAGGACTCACATACTCTTTTACCTGTTCTTCTTGTTTATGTCATTGACATTACCGCCCCTGCGAACCAATAGAGGCCTTACTCCTTTGACATCACCGTGCCTGGCAGCTTTATGGATACTCCTGGTTGGGTTGTATCCATCAACATTAGGCTTTGTGAGAACGTAGCAAATGTCTTCCATCTAGAGGTCATTTTGGGGTTTCAGATGCCTTGTCCCTTCCCCTTAGGCTTTTCTTTGCTTCTGGAACCCAGTAATGGTGTTTATGGTGGGCCAACTACAGTCTGTGCACAGCCTGCGGACAAGGTCCACTGACCTTGGTATGGACCAACAGCCAAATAGTCCCTGGGGATTAAGGGTACACACAGGTGCACACCAGAGCCATGGTATCTGTTTTGGGCTGTGATGGCGCTCCTGGAAGATGAGCCTTGGTGGCTCTAATCAGCATGGGTGTTGCTCTACTGCCCAGTGAGAAGGTGTAGGTGGGACACCAGGTCAATGGCGGGGACCACCACCTGCCCTGGTCCTGGCTGCCACAGCTAGTCCACGCCCACCATGTCAGGTCTGCCCCAGGACCTGTCATCAAACTGACTTCCCCAACCCCCACTGAGAACATCAGGGAGGACAGGTAGGGGCGACTGCTGGCGATCAGACCTGAGTACAGCCCCTGCACCCACAGGGAGGTGGCACAGTGGCTGTGCAAGTACTACTTAGACCATGGAGGTCCTTTGAAACACAGCATGGCTTCAGGGCCCTCAGTGGGCACCACAGATTTCTCAGGAGATAGGGACGTGTTTGTCCGACACTCTGGGACATCTAGACCCTCTGTGAATGGATGGAGCTGGACAATTACTCTAGGTAATGTAAGCCAACCCCAAACCAAAGGTGAATACTCTCTGATTCAGGAGTGTGGGTTGGGGAGGGGAAGATTCACTGTATTAGACAAAGGAGGATGGGGGAGGTGATGGGAATGGGAAAGACAGCTAGGGAATGGGACTCACTTTCCTAGTTCCTATACGAACATAGGCCAGTGAAATGCCCCGTCATGGACCTCCCCAAAGTGGGAAGGAATACCCATGTATGCCTTTTGCTCCAAAATGTGCCTTACTGTCCTGTATGACTAAAAGGAGCAAATAAAAACCAATTGATTAAAAAGAGAAAAGGAGAAAAGTGCTAGTCAGGCATTGACATGGGATTTCCCTGCCCCCAACATGTCCAGATGTCCCAACTGCACAGTGCTGTCACCATCCCCCTTCAATGCCACCTAACTAGGCAGCCACTTCCACCAGCCAAGGGATTCAACCAGTGCCAAGGGCATGGGGGCCCTGGGTGAAGTGACCGGGCTCCATGGCAGGGCCACTGCAGCCTGGGAGGAGACTCCCACCTGGCCTCCTGCACTCCTGACCCAAAAGACCCCTTCCTGGCCCGCTGCACTCCTGATCCAGAGGACCCCCTCCTGCCTCGCCACACTCCTGATACTACCGCAGGCGAGGCACCGTGCAAACCAGTCAGGGGATCCTTCACAGGAGAGACTGGCTGGACAGGTTCTCAAGGGCAGCAGCCTTAACTACAGCGCCCCTTGCAGTCAGCCTGAAAATGAGGACATTCCGACCTTAGGAGTCCAAAGGTCCTCTGTGAAGACACCATTCTCCCTCTATTCCAAACATGTGCCCGAGTGCAAGGGAGCTCACTCACACACACACATGCAGAGAAACACACACATTCAAACATGCACACACAGGCACAAATACAGATATATGCACACACAGAGACGCCTACATGCTCATGCAGAGATACACATTCAAACATGCACACACAGACACATACAGATACACACATGCAGAGACACATACACACTCATGTATGCACACACAGACACACGTACACATGCGGACACACATGCCCATAGAAACATGCACACAGGTCTCTACGCATTTTATTGAAGCAAGAAGCAGAGGCAAGTCTATTTCAAGAATACTTCCTTTTGTGTTTTCTTGAAGAAAAATCCATATAGAAAATCCAGGGCAAGTGTAACTTTTTCATGAGATTTCTGCCCAGCAGTGGAATTCTGAAAACCTAGAATTTAAAAAGTGCAAGTTTTCTGATCTAGAAGGCTATTTTCATAGCCTCATTTTCTTCACTATTAAGGGTGAGTAGGAGGAGGGCAGCCTCCGGAAACCTGGCCATGGAGTGGAGGCTTGAGACAGTGAGGTACACGGCCAATGCAGTGTCCTCTTGTGGGGGCCTCTCAACGTTGCCTGTGCATACCAGCCCACAGGCACTACCATCGCCACCCTGTTTTGCAGGTGTAACTCAGAGGCTTCCTGAGAGCTTCAGGGAATGAGGGGTCAGAAGGAGTGAACCCAGGGCCCCCAGGGCTTCGTGCTGGTGGAGTTAGGCCAATAGGTGGTCAAGAAACACTAATTCAATGTCAAGTGTGTGGTTCAGAATGAGGACACCAGGCCTGGGAGAGCTGAGTTGGTGGCTCAGGGCCAGGCTCCACAGACAGAGGGATGCAGGAAGCCTGTTGCCCTGGTGTGTCTAGCGAGGGTGCCGGAGCTTTCTCGAGGCCCAGTCCTAGAGCTTCCCTGCATCTGGCAGGTGCTCCAGGACAGCTTGGTCAAGCAGGCAGGGGCAAGCCTCGGTCCAGCCGCTGGGAGAAGGAAGTGGGTGCCAGCAACACCAACATGGCAGTGTCTCTGCCAGGGCTCCTGGAGGACAAGTGATGGAGACGCAACTCTAGGCATTGGGTGAAACCGGATTTGTAGTCTTTAGCACCTAAGGAAGGAACGGCAGGTCGGGTGGGCCTGCAGACGCCAGGAACAGTCCTTGCTCTTGCCAGGCCCTCTTAAGAGGGGCTCCCTCGGTGTTCTGAGTGGTCCCCTGCCCCTCACTTGTGCTGCTTGGTGTTCTACTGCACTGAAGGCACCTCCAAGTGTGTGTCCTTGGAGGCTCATACTCAGGGAGGCAGGAGAACTCCTCCAATGCTCGGAGGAGAGGTCTTGGGAAAGGGAGTTGGCCAGGGTGGAGGACAGGGGATGCTTGCAGTGATGGGTACTGGGACTGGCAGCTTCCTGGGGGACAATGTGGCCAGTGGCCTGGAGGGATCAGGAGGATCTGCTCCCTGAAGAAGGGGCAAAGAGGGGCATGCGGCAGGGGATGGATGCTGCCCACCCATGCTCCCGTCTGAAGCAAGGGTTCAGAAGCTCAGGTTGCTGCCCTGCCAAGCCCGACCCTCCTTGCCCTGGGATATGCCCTGGGATATGCCTGGGAGATCCAGCTCTTGCTGACCCCATATTCTGTGCCCATCCTCCATCTGGGTCAGAATTAAACAGCCCATGGCAAAAAGGCCTAGACCCTTGTAGGGCAGCTCCTTCAGACAGAATTTAAGTTCAGCCTGTTTCTCTTAGTGAAACAGGGTTGTGGGAAATGCACCATTTTATTAAGAATAGCCTTTTAATTAATCTGATTTCAAATAATATTTTTGGATTTTCGATGACTATGTTACAATACTTATTAAGTATGTGGCACCTTGAGTATATTACTTCCTAAATTATTCCAATTTTTGCCAAGAAAAAGGATTTTTTGCCCAAGGAGTATCAATAATATCGCATTGTTAATTTTATTGGGGTCTCAAGAATCTAAAAGCTCAAAATAGTATTGTAAAGGCCCTCGCCCTTGCCATCTGGAAGGGTACCCCTTACTCTCTTTTCCATAAATCCAATGCAGAAAGACACAAAGCACCCACAGCTGAAACCTACCAAGGTTGGCTTTGTGCTTTTGAACGGCCACAGGCACGGTGGCACTCACTGGCCCAACCCCGAGCTGCAGGGTCAAGGAACGGCAGCTCTGGGGAACCCCATGCTGGGTCCTGCAGATTCACACAGTCATGTGCAGCTGTGCCATCAAGGTGCCAACCAGGCCCTGGCAGAGCTTCCGCAAGGCTGGCTCCGGGTCAGCTTTCACCAGTCGCAGCTCAGGAGCCAGTCCACCCCTCACAGCCCTGCCCGTCTTCCTAGTAAAATGCCTCTGGGTGGAAAAAGCAAGAAGCTGCTGGTGAAGCGGCCTTCTCTTTGGCATCCTAAGATGAAGCGGGTTGCTGGGCTTCCTGGGCATATGCCTCAGGGCCGGTCTGCGGCTGAAGGTACCTGACCACCATAGCCGGTTCTCACCATCTCCGTTGCTGCCTAGGGTTTGGAGCAAGAATCCACAGCAGTATTTGGAAAGCATCTCTTTTGGGATCTCTCTGAAATCTGCATAAGCCAGAGCACAGGGGGCGTGTGGCCTGGCTCACAGGAGAGTGGTGACAGCTGCCCCACCCTCGTCAAGGCCTGTGCTGTTACCTGGTGTGAACCCAGCCCCAGGCGCTGTACGGAGACCAGGTTGGCCAGAGAGAAAGATCATAAGGATGGTCAGTGACACCAACTATGAAGCCACCCATAAGTGTGAGCACTGGACGGGACTCTGGCGTGCTCTCCAGAGGCTGCCTCCTGGTGTCTCATGGAATGAGCTTCACAGAGCAGCACAAATTTGCTTTCCAGAGAGGCATTGCCAGACAACCACTCCACATGGGCTCAAAGCAAAAGACTGTGAGCAATGTCTGGAGATTGTGGATTCCACAGGAGAAGCAGCGATGTCTGCCATGACGTGACAACCCAGGGACTCTCGGGTGTTGCACTGGACATGATCGCTAGCTAGCACTGTTCCAATATAATGGATATGATGGCGGCTGCCAGGCTGGCAGGGAAGGTAGTTTTGCATGGGAGTGGAGAGGGCAGTGGCTGCTGGGGCATCACTTTGAAGAAGGGGCCTGAGGCTCAGCAGGAGCCCACATGGCCAAGCAGAGCAGCACTGTGCTGCAGGCCTGGAAGTCACCTCAGCAGTGCCACCTGCCTATTTTCCCAGCATGAGGACAGAGGTGGGATGCTGCCTCATCTTTGCACACGACAGGTGTCTGACTTTTTTCCCTGCTGTAGCCCAGGCTACCAGAGACTTTTTCTCCTGGCCATGTGTGAAAGGAGCGAGGGGGTCATGGAGGCGCATGTATGGTGTACCTACCTGGACAGAGGGTCAGCCCAGACTTTCTTTAAAGGGCCAGTTGGCAAATATTTTAGATGTTGTTGGAGCAAGAGCCCATTGGAGCTATGCTGTCCTGTGGTGGGGTGGAGGGGAAGCAGCCAGAGACCACTGACACTCAATGAGCCCAGTGTGTGAGAGCCGTCGTCCACACTGAGAGACACGGGTAGCACACATCTGCCCATGAGTGGGGCTCAGGATTTCTGCCTGGGAAGGCCTCTAGTCACACACCTGGAAAGTTCCTTCTGAAGGGACCAAGAACCCTGCAGCACTGAGACCTGCACAATCCTTTCAACTCCCAGTAACGCAGTTCTGGATGCCCCCTTTGCCAACAAGATCCTGGGGTCTACCAAGTGCAGTTCCAGAGCCTCACACCCCAAAGACCACGTCTTGTGCTTCCCTCTGTTGAGAAAGAAGCCCTCCGAAGCCCTGTAAAGCAAGCCTGTCTCCAGGTAACACTTGGTATCAGCACCGCCAGCCCTGGGGGAAGGTATCCGTGAACAGAGGCCAGGGCTTTGGAAGAGCAGAGCAAAGGACGTCTGAGTCCTGAACAGAAAACGCTGCAAAATGGGAGAGGAAATAACCAAAGAGACAGAGCGGGTCACACTGGTGGCACGTGAGGTCTGGGCTGGCGGAGAACCTGGGTGGCATCCTGGGAGGGGCGGGCAGCTTGGGAAGACACTGCAGGGACTGGCTGAGCAGGGATGGCCACGTGTGAGAAAAACTTCAGGTGAAGGAGGCAGAAGACTGGCAGGCTCCCCTGAGCACCCTGGGGCCACTGCTCAGAAGGCATGATGCAGACAGACCCCTGTGAGAAGCCCCACTGCCAAGGCAGATTTTGCCCAGCCCAGGGTGGAATCCCCCTGCAGCTTCACCCACCTCTCGAGGCTGTGGTTGGTTATCACATAGACCTCCTCGTGAAGGGGGCCTTGTGCAGTGTTCAGCAGGCAGCCCTGGGGCACCGGCAGAAGGGTGCCCGGGGTCATCATCATTCACTCAGGTTGCCTCAGTAGGACCCTGGCTTTCACCAGGTTCAGCACTCTGTGTAGCAGAGGCCGGGAGGCAGGAAGGAATAGGCTACCAGCAAATTTGGCTTGACCTTTACCCAGGAGCTAGACGTCTGAACTTTTCTCCTTCGGTAGGGGAGGCAAATTCGCTGGCTGCAGAGAATTCCAGAAAACGGAAATGGAGATATGAGGGGACAGATGTGATCTCTGGGTGTCACACAGAAAGGTCACAAAGGGCAGTTGGCAGGGCAGAGTGTGCCATTGGCTGTCCCAGGAAGGAACCAGGATCATAATGAGCTGAGCCTCATCCTTTCTGGACTGCCAAGGGTTGGCCAGGTGGGAAGTGGCCACTGGCAGTGTGCACCTCCCCTACCCATGGCCCGCTGCTCCACTTCCCTTGGGAGGAGGAAACCTGGCTGGTCTCGTCCAGCTGGCAAGGGGTAGGACCTGGGACCCTACAGTTGCATCAGAGACTCTCAGTGACATGGCTTGGAATTCTGGGGCACGGGCACCCTGTGCTCTGTGCGTGAAGCTGAGAAGAGGGGCGAGGAGGGAGAATCCAAAGACGGCATCAGCCTCTTCAGGAATCCTCACCTGTAGTCGTAACTCTGGAGTTCCAGTCCCAGGACAGCCTGTGTCTGTGCTGGTGAAGCAGATTGAATTAGGGTCCTGCTGGTCACAGGCTTTCCTTCACTTTCTGGATCCCCAGGACCCCTGGCCATGCAAGAGAACTCCACCCTTTCCTCAAAGGGATCTGATTTCTGGACAGCACTTCCTAGTTCACAGATCAGACAGACTCACTGCCCTTGGCTGTGCCCCCAGAGGACAAAGGGGAGAATTCAACTTCAAGGCTCCCTTTCCTCCCTGGGCCCCTCCCTACTCCCGACCAGACCCTTCCTCTCTGCCCTGGTGCTCCTTTGGGATGACTTTCCCTCCCCCAGTCTGGGTTCCAAAAGCAGGTCAGATGCCAGCTGTGAGATTCCCATAATCCTCTGCAGCTCTCTGGCATTACTGGATTACTGGGACAGAACGAATGAGCCTGGGAGTGTGTGTGTGTGTGTGTGTGTGTGTGTGTGTGTGATGCACGCCAGTGTTCAGGGGGCAGAGAAACGTGTGTGGACTCATGAGTACCTGTGAGGCACGTATATGAGCATGCACACGTTTCTGGGATCTGCTCCACCTGGAGCAGACAGACAGGCTCTGAAAACAGGAAGCAGGCAGGACTTAGAAATGCAACTGTTCCCCAGAAAGAAACAGCGTATTTCAACCTCTTTTAATAAAAGTAAAGCCCAAAAGGTCAAAGAGAAGGGGAAAGGCACGATTTTTTTTTTTTCCATTATGCTGGAAAATACTTTAAACAAGGTGTTTGGAAATTTGCACTTGGCCTAAAAAAAAGGATCTGCAGTTCTCAGGGGTCCTCCACCTGAAATCCCTGAGTCCTGCAGGGTGTGTTCTATGGCAGACTGGAGATGGCATTGCCATCAAAGAGCCATTTAGTTCCAAGTGGCATTGTCAGAGGTCTGATTTAGAAAAAGCCCCTGGGAACCAGGTATTGCATCGACAGGAGAACACTGATGATCCCCCGTATGGTGAGGACGGGTCCCCAGGCTACTGGAATTGTAAGCAAGCTAGGCTGCAAGGTCTCTATTGATTCTTTTGTTTGAAGAAAGTGTAGCTTAGGACCCCTTTAGATTCTTGTGCCCTAAGAGTTCTTACAGATGTGCCAACTCAGGAAAAGCATAGCAAATCATTGGCAGCTGTGCCTGGAGAACTACCATGCCAGGAAGCAGCTCTGCCCAGCTCGACCCACCCCGGGGCTGGAGGGACAGCTGGGATCCTGAACTGTCCTGACCACACGGTAGGAATCATGCCAGACCCACTCCATCAGAAGCTCGAGGATTCAGAAACATGCTGTCTCGTGACTACTTCAAAGTACCTGACTGCTGGGCAGAGTCTGCAGTCCCACCGCCAACCCTGCATTCCTCCCCAGGAGAATAAAGGAGGAGAAATTTGCAACATTCTGGATAGCCAGCTGGGGCCATGGCCTTGGCAGAACAGACCCTGGAAGTCTACCTGGTCACAGTCCAGTCTCAGGACTAGTTTCACCATATGTTGTTTAAAGTACAAGATTTCTAAGGCCCAGGACTAAGCAGTTACCTGTATCAAATCAAACAGGTCATCTCTAAAATCCAATTGCTTTTAATGTGAATTGCAGAAATAAGTGGTGAGTGGGAATGCAGCAGGATTGTCCCGGGTTGCTGCTCCTGCTAGAGCCAGAACTTCTCCCCAGAAGACGAGATGGTGGGCATCTGTCGAGGGCTGACCCTGTGCCAGGCAGGGCTCCTAGTGCTTTCTGTCCTCCCCAGGGGTTGGATGCTGTTACCATCCCCAGTACTCAGAAGAGGCAGAGAGAGACCAAGAAAATCACAGAGGCCTTCCTGCTTGTTCACAGAGGTGCCAGTTTTCAAATCCTGGTGCTCTGGACCACAATCCATGCTAACTGCCTCCCAGGATGGAAATGCAGATCCAAGTGACCTTTTGAAGTCAAACAGGAGAAAGATAAACCCAGGACACTTGACAGCATCAGAAAGGGGCACCTTCCAGCCAGAGGCTGTCATTGGAATTAGACCATAGGGCGGACTGGACAGTTTGCAGAAGGCTGACTTTATTGTACAGATTCCTACTCTTTCAAACCCCCCCCAAGTTAGAGCAGAGAGAAGCAAAGGAAGGTGGATGTAGCAGGCAGAAGGGGCATGGGTGAGTGTGGAGTGCCCCAAGCAAGCCAGGGAAGTAGGACAGTCCCCGGCTTGATGCTCTTCCCCAGAGGTGGAAGGGAAAGTCAAGGTCTGGGCTTGCACTGGGGACACAGATGGCTGCCTTATAGGTGCTGGGAGCCTCCAGGGAGCCCCGCCCTCTGACCTGAGATGCAGACTTGACCAGCCTCTCCTCAGGTTTCCCTTAAGGAGCACACACCTGTTAGGTGCTTAAGTTGGAGCCCCGGGAATCTGAGCAAGCACCAGGCAGCCCCATGCCCTTCCGGATCGTAAGTCCCAGGGAAGTTGCACACCCAAACCCTCAGGCCCTCTTTCTGGTTGTGCACCTCCTATGTACAGGTAGGGTAGGACAGGGTACAATTTGACAGAGCTATTATGGAGTGTCAGTTGGATGGTTGGTAATGTGTTTATGCTGAGACCAGTGACTGAGACTCTATTTAGCTTGTTTTCTTGGAGTAGGGAAAGAGCCACATCCACGTGTGGTCCTTGAAGCCAACCTTGTTTCAGGAAACTGCATCTTCATAGGATGAAGATTTAGAGGTCCTGCTGAAGGTGGCCATGGGAGTGCAAACCCATAGGAAGGAAGATATTTAGATAGTACTTGGGGAAACAGAAATTCAAGTAGCATTCCTCTACTTTATAGGAAATCATTCCCATTTAGTGTCTGAGTGTCCGTGAGTGTTTTAAAGTGTTTGAAACTTTTTGTGGCCCTGAATAAGGCAGAAGTTGTACTGGGAAATTAATTGAATTTTAAAATTTGTAATGTTTCAATCTCTCTAAGAATGGGATTCCCAGTAACAGCATATATATTTGTTCTTTTTTTCTTTGGGTCTTCATCTTTCAAACAATTAAAACCATTAAAATGTTTCAGGGAAATCTCTGTGCTATTTTTGAGTAAAGGGAAAAAAGAGGGACACTTTAGCAGGTCCAGGTTGAAGCACCAAGGCTGAAATTTCAAGTTAGTCATCTTAGTCTCTGATCCAGGGAGATACAATGGAGCAAAAGCAGTATATCTTTCTACCTCATGTTAGATTATTAAACTTGTTTCAATTCAGGCTACAAAGTTTATGTTGGTCACTTAGTGTATTTTTCAGTTCAGCCTTCAGGACAGAGAGGTTTGGAAAATAAACTATTCTCAGTTCTCCGTCATTGTATTGGCCATCACTCTTTGAAATAGAACCAAGAGTGACTTTACTGAATGATTTATAGAATGGGAAAAGCAGAGGCAGAAAGTGGTAAACAAAAGTTTTCTTAAAATGGGAGTCATATTTTAATCCTATGAGTCCAAACCCTCATTTAATATAGTGATATCCAAACATTCACCAGATTTTATTACTTTAAAAACTGGACCGGACTCACCCATTTTTGTTTTGTATTTTTGCCCAGAAGTTCTGCAGAGAGACCTGATCCTGGTGATATCAGACCGACTTCAGAAAAGGGCAACAATAAATCTGATATCAAGGTAAATGCCCTCTTATCAAATTAATTTTCTTGCTCTGAATTTTGTTTGTGAAGTGCTTAGTCTTAACAGTTTAACAATGCTTTCCTTGTCATCTTATTTGGAAATTTTCTCAGGAGAAATTATCTTTCACAATTGTGTTGAATTTTTATTTATACCTTTGTAAATATCAACATTCCATCTACCTCTTCAGGGAAAATCCATAACAGGAACAAAATTATATTTGGAAAAGCATTCTTTTTGAAAAAATATTTTTAGACATAGATGAACACAATACATTTATTTTATCTTATGTGGTCTGGGGAGTGAACCCAGTGCCTCACAGGTAGGCAAGTGCTTCAGCACTGAGCCACAACCCCAGCCCAGGAGAAGCATTCTAATAGCACAGGAAATATGAGATTTGGGAAGGATTATTTGAGTAAGCTCACTGTGACTTGTAAATGAACTTAATTAATTATACTTGGGACTAAATAAATCTTTAATGGTTTGTATAAGTATTTATGAGTCATGTAATTTTCCTGATGCCTTAGTTTGAATACTATAGAGAACACTGCATACATTTTTTTTTTTCTCCTGAATGCTTTATATTTTAGTTCATAAACTTTTTGGAGAACTTTTCTCTATTTAGCTACCTCCATCCTGGGTTCTATATTTGCATTTAAACTGTGAGAACTTGTTAAAAAGGAGAAATTTAAACCTGTTTCTCAATATTTATATTGTAAAGATATTGTACTTCCTTTACTGGACCTGCCTGTTAAAAGTGTATATAAATTTCTTAATCTAAATGAAGAGTAGATATTTTCTGCAAATTACAACTAGTTGTTGAAGCAAAAAGTCTTAAAAACCACAAGGCATAATTTGAATTTCAGAAAACTTTTGCATTGTAGTGTTTTAAAATATACACTCTGAATCTTTATGTCATACTCAGATTTCAGGTTTAGAAATTTGTGTATTTAGTTACTTAAACATTTATTTTAAAAGTCTTTTGTCCCTGTGAGCTACTGCAAGATAGGAAACATGCAGGTATTTCTTGGAAAACTGAGAAGAGTGTTTTGATGTGAAAGACTTTTACATATATTGTGAACATGAATCAATGGGCAGAAAATAAGATATATATATAATGAAGTGTTTTAAGTAATAAGCCTGAGGTAGCTAAATATTAAGGCTGTTGGATTTCTGAAAATATAGCTTAAGTTTGCATTTTCTTTTAAAGTTCAGGAGGTAAAAGTTCTGGTGAGTTATCATAAACTAATGTCATAAATAAGCAAATAAGAGCATGTAACAAATATGAAATTAGATAGCAGAATATCCCTCACTTCTTCCAGCTTTGAGCTAAGATTGGAGTTTAGATCAAAATTTGTAAAACTTTTTTTGAGGTCCAACCCATGTGCTATTAAATATATCTTTTTCAGTTTTACATACATTTTAGCGTTCTGATTATCAGTTTTCTCTTTCAGAGGGAAATTGGGTAAAATTATTTTCTGTAATAAAAATGTTACAGATTTCAGAGAGTGGTTCATAACTATAGTTAACAAATTGAATTCCTTTTATACTAATAAAATTGAATGCTTTTTTATACAAATTTTTATGCAAAAAAATGATACTGTAATAGAAATCAATATTATCAGTATTAATATATTGGTGAAAACTCTATGTTGTATTTCTTTCCATGCTTTTCTCTTCCTTCCTTTCCTTTCTTCTTTGGCTTAAACACATGTTACTGGTCATGTCTCTTTCTGTTTGGTTCTTCCTCCTCCATTACCTTTCTAAAAATGTTTTACCCCTAAACTCAGTATTTCTTTTTAGAATACATTTCTTTAGGGTCTATTCTTTTCAGTCACCTGTGCCTCCATGATGACTTCTTTACTTAGTCTTCCTGTTTTCCATTTGCTGTGTGTGGCTTTCATTCATTCATCTTTGTCCTACAGAATTTATTCTTGCCTTTCTGAGATGGACCAAATATATGTAATCATATGCCTTTAGCTGTCTGACATACAGGGTAAAAGGAACTTACATACTGTTTGTGACCCTATCCCATCTTAGTTACAAATTGTCCTCAAAACTCAGCTCTTGTGTTTTTCCCCCCAAGAGGTAGTTTGTGCAAATAAAAACCATGGAAACATTCAGAACATCACAAGTAATTACTTCAGATTTCTTAAAATGTCAGATTTTTACAAGTATGCTGAGCTACAGATGGATCAAAGTTTTACTCCATGTTATTGTGCTCAAGAAAATAATCCATTGGACATCACAGTATTTGTGTAATAACTGACTACAGGTAAGGAGAGTAACATTTGGAATTGTCTCTCTCATCTCTTATAATTCTCAACCCATGTGAAAATGCAGGTCATCACATGGCAGAATTGGGGTTTGAATGTACATAGGAATGATTCAGAAACGTGTGTTCTTTCCAATGTGTCTTGTAGTAATGCTGAATATTAAAATCATTTTATCAAATTTTATGCTTGTTACACATAAATCTTTTTCATCCTCCCCAGAATGTCCCTGAAAGAAAAAAAGTATGTGGAGATTTTCAGCAATAGAGAATGATGGTAATGGACTTGAAGTCTGCTCATTCTTGTGCTGTTTATTGAGTTGCAATTATCAACATTTTCACATATTCTTTACTTTGTTTTAATTTATTTAGAAGCAAAATGTTACATTGAGAAACCAACAAATGTCATAATTTTTATTTAATCAATTAGAGGTAATTTGAGGAACAGTAGACTCACATATCATATAGTCACATAAATGGTTCTGAGTGTTTCATGAATGACATATCCTGTTACATTCTATTGTCAGCTTTGACATTTTGTCCCACAACTCCTAGGGCTGTGAGTCCCTCCTCTGACTAGAGAGCAGTTTATGCTACACTAATCTACATTTTTACTTTGGTAAATGCACACTTTTCTATATGTATTTTTTTTTAAGTACCATAGATTGAACTCAGGGGCACTTAACCACTGAGCCACATCCCCAGCCATTCTTGATATTTTATTTAGAGACAGGGTATCATTGATTTGTTAAGGTCCTTGCTAAGTTGCTGAGGCTGGTTTTGAACTCTCAGTCCTGCTGCCTCAGCCTCCTGAGCTGGGATTATATGTGTGTGCCACCAAGTAAAGCTCCTATAATATTAATTGTCAGTGGAAAAATAAACTTGCATTTGGAATCTTAACTTCATATTTCATTAAACCTGTATTCCTGGTTTTTCTGCAGTATTTCTCTCATGTTTTTTCTCCTAAACATAAAGAATAAGCACAAAGCTAAAGTAGTCATCATTAAACCATGCATAAGTATTCTTTTCTGTACAAACTCTATATGAATTTATGGTTGTATTTGATATATAGTTGTATAATTGATTATATGTCCCTTTTACTTTTCAGTATCTCAAAAGAAATGTCCTCAAGACAGGGCAAAATATTTCCATTTTTATATAGAATTTTTAACTATATATTGTATGATGTATACAATTTTAATATAATATCTTGTTTCCGAACCCATCAAGCCTGCCATTGAAGAGACAAATGAAGCAAGTAAGGCATTGGAAGTGAATGCTGTAAGGACATTCAAACCAGGTAAATTTTGTGATACAAATTTTCTGGGGAGAACTACATTAATCTATTGAATTATAAGCAATCTTTCAGTCCTTGTTTTGTTTCCAAATTCTATGGTATGATTTCACCAAAAAAATTCAAATGTTAAAGTCAGTGTCCATGATTTAAATATGATATCTTTGAGCATAGGAAAATGAATTTTTATATATTTAACCTTTGTCTTAGATGCATCTTCATTTAAACTTTTGTTAAAATTATTTTTCAGCACATTATAACTCTATATTGTATTGGGGTTTATTTTTGTCATAACTATTCATGTGTGGAATATAATTTGTTCCACTTAAGTTTTTAGTAGCTCTTTCTCTCCCCTAGTCCTTTCTATTGTTCTTCCTCCTCAAATCTGCTGGCCATCCATCTCTTTATATACCATCATTAAAATTTGTGTTTGTACATAGACACAGAGGTAAACTTTTTTGTGGTATATTCATATATGTGCCTAGCATAATTTAATCAACTTCTTTTCTTTCAGATTTGCTCCCTTTTCCTGTGCCTCTTCTCTCTCCATATATCCTCTTCTTCTATTCCACTGATATTCCTTCCATTTTCATAGACTTCTCCCCATTTTCTTCATTTGGCTCTAGCTTCTGCATATGAGAGAAAAACATTCTGCCCTTGACTTTCTGAGTCCGGCTTATTTCACTTACCAAGATCTTCTCCAGATCCATCCATTTACATACAATGCCATAATTGATTTGTATAGCTAAGTAAAAATCTGTTGTCTATATACCACCTTTTCTTCATTTGTTCATCTACTGATGTGCACTTAGGCCTGTTCCATATCTTGGTTTTGTGAATTGCAGTGTTACAAAAATCAATGAGGCTGTATCTTTGTAGTATGCTGATTTAGTTCTTTTGAATAAAGAGTGAGGAGTGGGATAGCTGGGTGGTTCCATACGCAGCTTCTGAGAAGTCTCCATACTGCTTTCCAGAATGATTTTATTAATTTTAAGTCCCCATCAAAAATGTGTGAGTGTACATTTTTCCCCTTGTCTTCTCCAGCATTTATTATTGTTTGTATTCCTGAAAATTGCCAATCTAATTGAAGTGAGATGAATCTCAATGTGGTTTTCACTTGGATTTCCCTGATTACTAGAGATGTTGAACTTCTATGACGTGTTACTTGGGCATTTGTGTTTTTTCTTTTGAGAAGTGCCCATTTAGTTCTTTGGCCGATTTATTCATTGGTTTATTTGTTTATTTTTCAGTATTAGGCTTTTGGGGTTCTTTAAATATTCTGTATATTATTCGCCTGTTGGAGGAGCAGTTGGAAAAGGTTTTCTCCTATTCTGTATGCTCAATCTTCATGCTCTAATTATTTGCTTTGCATGCTGAATTTGATGTCATCCCACTTGTTGATTCTTGATTTTCTTTCTTGAGTTTAAGGTTTTCTTAAGTCATTTGGCAATTGAGTAAATAACTTTTAGTACTGAAGCTGTCTTTTCTTTCAGCAGTTGCTAAGTTTCTGGTCTAATTCCTATGTCACTGATCCACTTTGATTTATTTCTGTCCAGGTCGAAAGATATTTCTTCTGGATATGGACAAAAAAGTTTTCTCAGCACCATTGGTTATAAGGTTTCTCTTCTCCAATGTATATTTTTTTCACCTTTGTCAAGTATCAGGTGACTATGTGGATTTCTCCGTATATTCTATACTATTCCATTGGTTTCATGCATGTTTTGATGCAATACTCTGATGTTTTTATTACCTTAGGTCTGTAGTCTAATTTGATATCAGGTATTGCAATGCCTTTAGCTTCTCCCATTATGTTTTATTATTGATTTGAGTATTCTGAGTCTTTTGTTCTTCCAAATGAATTTTAGAGCTGTTATTTTCCAGTTTTGTGAAGAATGTCATTGGTTTTTGGTGAAATTGAATTGAATCTGTGTAACATTTTTTGGAGTATGTCCATTTTTACAATATTAAAACTACCCATCCAAGAACAAGAAAATTCCTTCCTATTCCTTGTCCTTTTCTCCCTTCTCCTCTTCCTTCTCCTTGAGTTTATTAATTTTTCTATTTAAAGATTATTAGCATATCAACTATTCCTCCTTGACAACTTGCTACAGCCTCCTCAGTAGTTCCTTATAATCTTCTGTAAGACAATTACATATCAATCAGAGTAATCAAACTTAAAAGAGTCATCTTTCCAGTGGTTTTTTTTCTATGGGAGAAAAAGCCTTGTTTGCATCACAGAGAGTGAGAAAATAGCTGGAACTAAGAGATTAGCAAAAGAGTATTAGTGAGAATAACCTCATTAACTTCTATCAAGCACTTCTCAATGGAAAACTGAATTTTCTTTGTAAGTAATTGTTCCTGGTTTGCTTTCTGCATTTTGCCACTCTACCTAGTATACTGCTCACAGAACTAGCTTCCTTGTGGTGAGGTGTTTCATCCTAACTAGTTTTGATTGAAAACCTGCAAACACTTTTGTACCATGGCCCAATAAGTATACTCCTTATAATTGTTCTACTGACAGTATTCCAGAAAATTCCTGCTATTTGTCTGGCACTGTCAGTTATATACTAATGATTTTGCTTGTTGGTCTTTCAGCATTCACTTAGGATTATGGGAATGAACACATCAGTTTATGATTCAAACACTGAGAAATGTTCTTTCTCCTTTCATTTGATAAATCCAAAAAAGGGTACATAAGATTTTTTGATGCCTTAATTGCCTGCCACTAAAATAAATAATATTCATTCAAGAAGACTATCCAGGAATGGTCCCAAAGGAATACTTTGTAAGAAATATCAGTGTCATATATTTTTAATTTTTTATTTTATACTTTTTATTGAATTTACTGTTTTCTTTAATAACAGATGAGAATTCTAAAAATGAAACTTCAACCAGGTAGGGTTTTATAGGTTTAAAAATTGTATTTTAAAATACTGTAGCACACAGAGAAAAGGAGATTTGAGTGTTCTGTTCTGAGCTAGAGATCCTATCATGTGTGTCTGGCACTTTTTATTTGGTTCCAGGAACACTTAGCAAGTAATCCATTCCCTGTTCTTTCTTATTGTTTATTTTAGAACAGGGTCTTGCTAAGTTGATTAGGATCCCCCTAAGATGCTGAGGCCAGTCTCCATCTTGTGACCCTCCTGCCTCAGTCTCCCAAGTCACTGGAATTGTAGGCATTCTCCACTACACCCAACCACTTGTTTTTCTTATAGTAATCACAGAAGCTTGAAACTATCTGCATTACTATTATCTATTATTTACTGATGAAGCCACTGTCAGAGATTTTGTCTGATTGTCCCATGATTCCCTAATTAAGAAGTAGGTGGCCTGTGGTTTGACGCTCTCAAGCTTTGCTGACAAATCCATTCTCTCACTCCTATGATAAAGAACAATGTGGCATTAAGATCAAGATGTATATTCATACCAGATGAATTCAGAAATTCAATCTCCATTTTGTGCACATTTTGATTCAGACTTTACCTGGGAAGTCTGGATATAGTGCAAGTTTGTTGTAATATTTTCTATAGATGGGTTGGTAACCAGTACCTTTTATAAGATTGTATATTTTGGGAAAAATCAAACAGATCTGTAGTTATAGGACTGTGGGTTTTAATGAACAAAAACAAACAAGTCTTGGAGAATAATTATTTTATTGGAAGTGTGAAATATTGATGTGTAGGTCAATTTATATCACATTGTATTAATTATTTTTGGAATCTCTTTAGAATATATTTTAATTGATATCTCTATTTTTGGTTTACTCAGTTTGGATTTCCCTTCAAGTTACAACCCCTATCTAGTTCTATCTAGACTCTTCTTTCTTTATAGTCTGTTTGCTTTTATATGACTATAATCTTTTCTTGTTTTTTTTATTGTTGTCATTTTTTAGTTTCTCTTCTACTTTTTTTGTGTTTCTGTTGATATAGTAAAAAAATTCTGTCAGCTAAGATTCTTCTTCTATATACTGAATCAAGAACCCAGGAAATTTCAGGGTTTCAAGGAATCTTAGTAACCAATCAAAGGTCCATGTAGTACTTCCTAATGTGTTTAATCGTCTGGCCAAATTGTTATGATCAACAACCTACAAGTTAAAAATATTTTAGTGATTTTTCTGTATATAGTAAGTGGTCACAGTCAGATTTGAACTCAGATTTCTTAATTAGCCCAGTATTCTGCAGTTTTACTATTCTGAATGTATTTTTGTTCATTTATTTTTCATTGGTTCTTTTGAGTTACACATGACAATAAGAGTCATTTGACATAATTATAAAACATGGAATATATCTTGTTCTAATTCTGTCCCTAGTGCCTCTTATCCCTGCCCCCCAACCCAGCTCCCCTTGTTCTACTCCACTGATCTTTCTGCCATTTGCCTATTGATATTTGTTAAATTAATTTCTTTCAGATGTGCACAATGGCTTCACTATGATGTATTCATATATGTACATAGAAAAATTGTGCCAATTGTATTCCACTGTACCCCTTTGCTCATCCCTCTCCCTTCCCTTCACTCCCATTTGTCTATTCCACTGAAATTCAATTCTCTTTTTTCATCTTCCCTCCCTTTATTTTGGATTAGGTTGCACATACCAGAGAAAACATTGAACCTTTGATTTTACAGGAATGGTTTACTTCACTTAGAATGATAGTTTTCAGATCCACCCATTTATTAGAAAATATTATCAAATCATTTTTTATGGCTGAGTAAAACTCCATTGTATCAATATACATTTTCTTTATCCATTTATCTGTTGAAGGGCACCTAGGATGGCCCCATAGCTTAGATATTGCTCTGCTATAAACATTGATGTGACTGCCTCACTGTAATATGCTGATTTTAGTTCCTTGTGTATATATACCAAGGAGTGGTATAACTGGGTCACATGGTGATTTCATTCCTAGATTTTAGAGGAATCTCCACACTGCTTTTCAGAGGGGTTGTACCAATTTGCAGTCCCACCAACAGTGCATGAGTATACCTTTTACCCTTCATCCTTGCCAACCTTTATTGTCACTGGTATTCCCAAATATTGTCAATTGGTTGGAGTGAGATGGAATCACAGTGTAGTTTTAACTGCTTTAACAATAGAATAGGAGAGCATGTCAAGTGAACCAATCTGAAAAGTATATGAGTGAAGTTATGCATGATCCCCATCTAGAGTATCAGAATGCAAGTAAGAGGAGGACAAATTTGAAGAGGAACAAGGCCAAGTTTTAGAGGCATAGGTTTTGAGGAAAGTGATCAGAATATTAGGTTTTGTGGTCAATTTGATCAAAACCAAGCAAACATTAATGACAGAGACCATTGGGAGCTATCTAGATAGACTTATTTAAAAATAAGGGAGTACTGAATAGGTTGTTACCTTCTTTTAAGCTTTATTGGATTGTGGGCAAAATCCACATTTCTGTGGAAAGATGTTAAAATAATTTGAGCCACTGGGAAGAGTCCTCAGAGCAGAGGAATGTGAGGATGACTTAGAGTTCCTCAAACACCATGGGACTTGAAGTTCCTGAACTCCATGGTTGTATTGCCCCTAATAGATGTTTGCTCTCCCTCATCCAGCTCACTGATACCATTCCTATGTAGGGTAGGGTAATGGTACAATTAGTTGACAGAGTCATCATGAAACTTCATTTGGGTAGTTGGGTAACATGTTCATGTTTAGGTCATTGACTGAGATGTCATTTAGTTTGTTTTTCCAGAGCAGGAGATAGAACTTCTGCTCTTGGTCCTTTGAGCACAACCTTGAGTCAGAAATTTTCATCTTCTTAGGATGAAGATTAAAAAGTAGGGGATTGCCTTTGAGTCCTACAGGACAGTGTCTTTAGAGTGGGAGCCCACATGAAGGAAGTTACTTAGATTGTACTTAGGTAAACAGAGATGCAGCTTCCAGTAGTCTTTCCCCTGAAGTTTTTGCATTCCTACAGAATTACTTGCTATTTTACTGAATAGGAAAATGAGTTGGATTTTATAATGTGTAGTGCCTCCATCTCTCAGACAAAATTATTCTCAGTAACAATATACAAATTTTTTCCACTATTTTACAATCATCTTTCAAACAATTAAAATGGATTGGGTAACTCCTTATGGTATTTGTGGATAAGGGGAAGAACAGGTTCTTTTCAGTCGGTGGTTTCCTTGCTGAAAAACTGAACCTGCCCTTTTCAAGTGAATCTGTTAGTCTTTGATCCCCGGGAGAGAGAAGGATGAATGGAGAGTGTATCTTCTACCTAATCTGGGTTATCAGTTTTTAGTTCAGTTTGGATAATAAAAGTGATTTCTATCACAATGTGATAGAGCCCAGATTGCCAAAGAAATAAAAGTTGGTGAAAATCTGGATACCACTATATTAAAGAGGTTTCTAGACAGATATAGTTAACATATGACCTCCTTTTAAAATTAATTTTTAGTCTGTTCTTATTAGTTGTACATGACAGCAGAATGCAATTATACATTGTGATAGAGCATACATAAATAAAGTGTAATTTCTCTTTTTCTGATGGTACATATTCTAGGATGACATTGGTCATGCAGTCATATATGTACATGATGTATTAATGCCTATTTCACTCTACTGTCCTTCCTACACCCATACTCCCTTTCCCTCCCTTCACTCCACTCTTCCTAATAAAATTAACTCTATAATTCCCTAGTTCTTCATGACCCTAATGGTGAATTAACATCCACATATCAGTGAATTTTATGAATTCATTTTTCCTCTAATGATTGTCAAGGAAATCTGGACCTGTTGAACCTGGGCCTACATCCTATGGGAGCAACAATAAATCTTATATCAAAGTAAGGTGTGCATTTGTGAAATTAATGTTTTTGGTATGAATTTTGTTTTGTGAAGTGTGTACCATTAAAATTAGCAGTGTTATTTTCTATTGGAATTTTGCAAAAGAAACCTATTATGTGGACCTTATATTTTTCTTTTTTTATTGTAAATAGTCTTCAAACATTTAAGGGTAGTAGCCCCTGGAAAATAACATACTGGAAAATATGTAATAATATGAAAATTGCATTAGATAGAGCCTTCCAACTGTAGAGAGATAATGAAATTTGGTCAAAATTTCTTTTGTTTCATTTAGCTTACTGTTACCTAAGTCCTAGGGATGTGAATTATACAATATTTAATTCTAAATTAATTTCTAATTAATTAGTTTTGATAATTATCATGATGACTTGTTTGAAAGCTGTATGGCACATTGCCTGTAATTTTGTTTTCTTCTCTCTGATACACTTTATAGTTTAGTATCATTTTATTTTATTCTCTATTTTAATCCTTGGTTCTACTTTTACACTAGAATAATATTAGGAACTATGAAAATTTAGAAATTTTAAATCTGTTTTTCAAAATTTGTATTGCAAAGGTGTTGCCCTGTGTTTTCTTCGTGCTTCCATTGAAAGAGTATTTAAATCTATCTGAAGGATTTATTCTACAAAATAACCAGTTCTAGAAGAAAAGACTCACTGGTCATAATGTACACATTAATTTCAGACTGTTTTTGCATTGTTGTGTTTTCAAATATCCACTCAAAGACCTCATGTCACATTCTAAGATTCAAATTTTAGATGTTTCTGTACTTATTTATTTAAATGTTTGTTTTACATGTCTTCTGCCACTCAGTGTTATGGAAAATTAGGAAACAGTTTTGTGTATCTTGGAACACGATTACAGATTTGAATGTAAGAAAGATTGGTACATTTGACATGAACAAATGGGCATAAAATAAGATTTCTACTTAATGAAGTTTTCTACATAATAAGATAATCAGGAAGTAGCTAATAATTAGGGTTATTGAATTTCTAAATATGTGGCTTAAATTTATATTCTCTTCTAAGTTATAGAAGTTATCATTTCAGGTGAGTTATATTGAAATAATGTCACAAATTAGAAATAAACAAATTAGAAAATTGTCATAAATATTAAACTAGATTTTAGAATGCCAATAGATTCTTCCTATATTGAGTTTTAGTTGGGTTTTTAGGTTATAATATCTTAAACATTTTTTGACATCCTACCCATGTGCTGTTAGATGTCTTTTACTGCTATACATACATTTTAGAATTCTGATGGCCAGAATTCCTTCTTTCAGAGGAAAATATATGAAATATCTCTTTTTCTATTTCTCTTTATCTCTCCTGATAATGTTAACAGATTTCAAGTAGTAGTTTATAATACTACTTAACCATTGAATTACTAATTTTATAGTAATATAATTGAACACTTTGTTATAGAAATACTAAACAAAAAAGCAACAGTAATATAATACATATCAGTGTTATCAGTATTTATGATGATGATATTGTTGATGATGATGATGATTATTATTATCATTATTTGTAGTGCTGGGGATTGAACCCAGGGTCCTGTCCATGTGAGGCAAACATTCTATCAACTGTACTATATCCCCAGCCCTATCAGTAATATTAATTTGAAAAAAAAGACTGAGTTACATTTCCTTCAATACTTTCCTCTTAATTCCTTTCTTTACTTCCTTACCTTAAACTCTTATTTAGTTGGTAGTTCCTACCTCTATTTGTTTATTCCTCTTTCTTTGTCTTTTTAAAAATTATTTATTTCTTTCCTCAGTATTTCTTTACAGAAAACCTTTTTGTAGCCATATGTGTTTTGTATAGTTAGATTCCTTAGATGCTGTGTGCAGCTTTCATTCACCAAAAATTGCCCCATAAGATTTATTCTTGTCTTTCTTGGAAGGAGCTGAATGCATGGAATCATTTCTCCTTTGTTGTTTGGCATACAAGTTGGAAGCATTTTATAGTTTTTGTGACACTAACACACCTTAGTTACAAAGTAGTCCAAAAAACCCAGATAGATGTCTTTATCCTCAAGAGATGTTTCTTGTAAATGAAGAAATCATGTGAACACATTGAAAACATAAGTAATTACATTTAAATGTCTTAAAATTCATGATTTTTACAAGTACTCCAAATCCCAGATGGCTAAAATATTTCTCCAAGGTTATTTTGGCTGAGAAATTAGTGTGTTAGATGTAATACTATTTGTGTGATAATCAATTCAAGTTAGGGGGCAACATTTTTGAGATATCTTTATCATCTCCCCTACCTAATACTTAACCCATGAGAACATGCAGGTCATGAATAGATGAATTGGGGTTTGAATGTATGCTGCAAAAATTCAGAACCCACTGTGTCCTATACTAATGCTAAATATTATGATGATTTCTGTCAAATTTAATGCTTCTTACTTGTATCATGCTCTGTCCTTCCTAGAATATCCCTAAAGGAAATGGTGAAGTATGTGAAAATTTCTGGCAATCCAGGAATGATGGTAATCTCTTTGCAGACAGCCCATTCTTAATGCTGCTTATTAACTTGAAATTACAGTATTTCATGTGTATTTTACTGTTTTTTATCATAAAGCAAAATGTCATCCTGAGAAACAGGAAAATCAAGCCTTTTTGGACCATGATATTTCTGAGAGTGAAATGAAATGTGTGGTTTCAACCCTTCATGTAAGAACTATCAAAGTAAAGAGCTTGCATGGTACTCTTCCTTCCTCAACTGACACAAAGGCAAGGTACCTTGTAATACTTTTTTTTCCAACCCCATTGTTTACATATTATCTCCCATATTCTCATAATGATGACAGTGATCCTAGAAAGAAATATAAACTCACTCCTAGTTCACAATAGCAAATAAGTATAGCACCAAGAGAGACCTGTGCAGGATTGAGAGTTGTAGAAGTTGGTAAGAGAAATCAGTTGTCAGATATGCTATTGGGGAAGGAAAAATTAGAAAGAAAACCAAATGAATAGTGGTGAATCTGAAGGTGTGAAGAGAAAAATGGAAAGTGTTCTTTAAAGAAGAGCAATATAAATACCTTTATTGAATAGAGATTGAAGACAGAGGGTGTAATGCACACAACAAAAATAGTGAAGTTAAAATAGCAGGAACTGTAGACTTGATTCTTCTGAAGTACTGGAAATTCATTTTAATTAAGAAGTGAAAGAAAACATAATTCTCACTTCTTTTAAATTCATGGAGTATTTATGTAGTTCTGATGTGGATAGTTATGTAGGCGGAATATGGAATCAGTGAAGATCTTTCCAAGTGTGGCATTTAAGCTGAGAAGTATAGAAGGAGCCAGCCACATAAATGTTTAGGGAACATTCTCGACAGAGAGAACATTCTCCTAGTATTGGTCTCCTGAGATTCTGTAGTGAATGGAAACAGGGTGTCAGAATACATGACCACAATCATTTTATGATTATAAGGTATAAAAATATAGGCAAATTTATGCCTATACATATTACTTAAATAAATGTCTTTGTATTAATACTTTTAATAATCATTTTATGTTATCACTAATGAATTATAGACTAAAAAGTATGAAGTTGGCCAAAGTTGTCACGTTCCTTCTGCCCGCAGAGAGAGACACGACACATCAGTTGTTCATCAGAGCTCTTTATTCTTCTCTCTTCCTCCTCTGATCATCCTCTGATGATCCTCTGATGATTTTACAAGGCAGTTACAGTCATATTTATATGAATCATGAGCCAATCAGGTTACAGAGGATGTGGGGAGAGCAAGATTACAATGTAGTATAAAGCGGGGTAAAAAGAGGGTACACGGAAGAACAAGATTTCAATTTAATGTATCAAGAGAGTTCATGATGGGCATGGGTTACTTCGTCCAATCAGAGCAATTCTTTTTGGTACTGGCTTAGTGCCGAGGCAACTTCCTTAAGCAGTGTTAGCAGTTTGTTGCAAACCAGGCCGGCCCGGCTCAGCGCCAGGTTGCCCCGGCTTAGTGCCAGACTGGAAGTCCTTGATGTTGCAAACCAGGTTGCCCCGGCTCAGTGCCAGTGTGGAAGTCCTTGTCAGCTGTTTGTTGCAAGCCAGGTTGCCCCGGCTCAGTGCCAGTGTGGAAGTCCTTGTCAGCTGTTTGTTGCAAACCAGGTTGCCCCGGCTCAGTGCCAGTGTGGAAGTCCTTGTCAGCTGTTTGTTGCAAACCAGGTTGCCCCGGCTCAGTGCCAGTGTGGAAGTCCTTGTCAGCTGTTTGTTGCAAACCAGGTTGCCCCGGCTTAGTGCCAGTGTGGAAGTCCTTGTCAGCTGTTTGTTGCAAACCAGGTTGCCCCGGCTTAGTGCCAGGTTCCACACTGAAGTCCTTGATGTTGCAAACCACTGTCTCGGCATTAGGGCCATACTGAAATCCTGAAAGCCAGGCTAGGATGGGGTCTGCGGCCCCCAACATCTCCCCCTTTCTTTTATTAAAAAAGAAAAGGCTTGAGACCGTGCCTGTCTTAGGTTGAGGGGTCCAGCACATGTCCTTACCCGTCATTGAAGACCGTAGATCATGCTACAGCTTCTGTCTTAGGTTGGTACATGGCCACCTCCTACATTACCCGTCATTGACTACCGGCCTAGCATTATAGCCATAAATAGGGGGAGGCCTCTAGCCTTAAAGGCAGTCAGGACCAGGAAGAAAATAGATGTAAGATGCCGGACAAGGTTGATGTCGGACAAGGTGATTGTGCAGGAAAACGTTGTTGAAGGCACGGTTGGAGCTTTTTCTGTGGCTGGAAAAAAGAAGAGGCAAGGCCGTATCTGCAGGAGAGACTGAAGCTGGAAGATAGTTATCAAAAGAAGTTTAAACTTGGTGCTGGTGAATAATCATCATGGCTTGAATAGTGTCAAGTCTAAGTCTTATGAAATGGATTATTTATTAAAAATACATGGCCCCCGAAAATCAGAATTAAGAGTAGGATGATAAGGGGGCCAGTTATAGTGGATAGGGGGGTGGTGAGCCAGGGAGATTTATAAAACCAATTTTCAAACCATCCTTGTTGGGATTCAAATTCTCTTTGTCTCTTAGCTAATCTCTCAGTGACCTTTTCCATGGTTTCTCTGACTACTCCAGTATGGTCTGCATAGAAGCAACATTGTTCTTTTATTGCTACACAAAGGCCCCCTTCACGCAAGAAGAGTAAATCTAAGCCTCTCCTGTTTTGTAAAACAACCTCTGATAGGGAGGTCAGAGAGATTTTTCTAGTGCAGAAATAGATTTTGCCATGGCTGCTAAGTCTTCATTCATGGCTATTTGAAGATGTAATAATTGGTTCCCTTTTACAAAGGCAGCAGTCCCAGTCCCTATACCTGCAGTTATACCACCTATGCCCAGAAGGAGGGCTATGGTCATACTTATAGGTTCCCTAGGATAACGATTTCATCCTTCAAGGGACCCTAACACATAGTTGGATGTAAAATAGGAAATTTTAGGCCATAATTGGATTAAAACACAAAAATCGGAACTAAAGTTTAAAACTGTGGTAGATACACAAGGAGTCAGTCCTGTACTACAAGCCCAATAAGTTCCACTTGGGCCCCAAAGATAATGGTCATCTTTGTTATTACCTAAAGTAAAATTGACACTGCACAAATGTGAGTGAGAAGGGGGTATATTCCCTATACAAATTCCTTGCCCAGAGATCACTGTGATGGTAAATTTGGAGCTAGGTAGAGTGGCACATTTAGGATCAGGATTACTACTATAATTCCAATAGGTAATTAGGGCAATTCCTTCATAATAAGGAGGACTGGAAGAAAGACACAGTCAGCATTCTAGGGTTTCATTAGGATTGGTAGCGTTGAGGGCCTGATAGGCTCCCTGAACTAAATTGAATAGCCGATCTCCGGTTTCAAGAGGAGGAGTTTTAACATAGGGGTCATTAGGAAGGATGTTAACAGATAGTATGGTCGCAGGGCTAATAGGAGGAGGTACGGTCTTGGTGGGTACTTTTGGTCCGGAAACTGAGGGTACCCGTTGGTTTTTAAGAATGAAATTGGGGCCAATTGGGGTTTCAGATTCTATAATATCTATTTGAAGTCGGAATAGGAACCCTGGATCTCCTTGCCGAGTATATAGGCGAACTCCCCATAAGTATCCTTGGAGCCATGCCATTTGTTGTTTTCCTTTTTGGGTAAATCTAATAGTTATATTGGACTCACCTGGGGTAGTTTCAGAAAATTGTACGTAGTCATTTCTAGGTTTTCCTTTGAGCCAATATCCATTTGAACTGGTTTCACAACCCCATGAAGCACAATAGTAGGCTTTTGGCCCCCCACATCGGTAGGTATGGGTGTGCCCAGGGCAAAAATACCAAGATCGAAATCTGCAGGGTGGATAAGAGTCTCCTTTGGTTTTCTGGGTGTGTTCCCAAGACCCTTCAGCTAACTTACAAAGATCGAAAGTTAAGTCTGGCCACCAGGTGTTCAGGGCATGATGCCCTTGAGCCAGGACTAGTTTCTTACTAGTTTCAATATTATGAATAGACCAAACTAAATTTCTGGATACATGTGGACTGCCATAGGGCATCACAGGAAAAACTAAGATAATTAATAATGTGAAAGTTTTGTCTTTAACGGATTTTGGGTATGTTGTAAGCTTCATGTTGATTCTTGGGGTGTAGGGGCAGAGTCTTGTGGAGGTATTGCGGTGATTCGTGTCAGTTGTTCTGGGACCCACACTGGAACCTGTTGATCCTGTGGAAAAACACAAACAGACCCTCGGACCCAACGGAGGACAGGGTCTGGACCCTTCCATTGTCCAGTGAGGACATCTTTCCACTTGACCCATAGTTGAGGGGTGGAATTAGGAGAACTATGACGGTCAGCAGCTGAACGCCCATTGTCATCCAAAGTTAAAAAATTTAAAATAAAAAGAACTACATTAAGTTTATCCCTGGGGGATCTATAGGAGACCCCAATTCCCCCTTTTTGTTTTAATAAATGATTTTTGAGAGTAAGGTGGGCGCGTTCAATGATACCTTGGCCTTGAGGGTTGTAGGGAATTCCAGTCACCAATCGTATGTCAAATGTATCAGCAAAATGTTTAAAACTTTTAGAGGTATAAGCAGGTCCATTATCTGTCTTAATAATTTTTGGGATGCCCCAACAAGCAAATGTTTGTAAACAATGTTGAATAACATTGTTTACTTTCTCTCCGGTTAAAGGAGAGGCCATAATAACTCCTGAATATGTGTCAATAGACACATGGACATACTTTAGATTTCCAAATTCAGGGATATGAGTGACATCCATTTGCCAAATATGATTAGGCAAAAGGCCACGTGGATTTACTCCAAGTGATTGGACTGGAATAAGAGGTGCACAGTTTTGACAATCTTTGACTATTTGTCTGGCAATATCTTTTGTAATAGGAAATTTTCTGCGTAGGGTAGTGGAATTTACATGAAATTTATCATGGAAAAGTTTGGCCTGCTCTGTAACTGAAAAAACATAGGTTACTTTGGTAGCTATGTCGGCTAAATTATTGCCTTCCGTTAAAGGTCCAGGTAGTTTGATATGAGCTCTCATATGACCTACATAAAAGGGATGGGATCGCTCATGGATCAACTGTTGTAAGCTGTTAAAATAGGAGGTAATGGTAGAGTGTTGAGAAATGTAAGGCACTGTTTCTAACACAGCTAATGAATTTTTAACATAACAGCTATCAGTAAGTAAATTAAATGGTTTATCTTTTAATAATTTAAAGGCTAGTATAACTGCAGCTAATTCAGCAATTTGGGCAGAAGAGGCTGGAATAATAGTAGTATGTACTTCTTTATTAATTATTACAACTCCAGATCCATTTTTGGATCCATCAGTAAACACTATAACACCTTCTAGTATGGGATTAGCCTTCGTTATTTTAGGGAAAATAATAGGAGTGTTTAAACAAAATTGAATCCAGGGATGTTTAGGATAATGATTATCAAATTCTGCATTCGTAGAACATCGAAGTATAGCCCAATCTGTATCATGATTAATCAACCATTGTAATTGTTTAACAGTATAGGGAGTAATAATAAACCTTGGATGTGTCCCAAATGTAGATATGCAGCTTTCTATGCCTTTGAATATTAGCTGGGACACAGCATTGGGGTAGGATTGAAGCACCTTAGAGGGAGAACTAGGCAAATTAAGGTTACATAAGGGACCCCCCTGCCAGATAATACCTGATGGACTGTGTGCTTCCGGGATGACAATAAATGACAGGGGTTGAGTTAAATCACAGCGAGATACCTGACAAGATTTTAGACGTTCCTGAACTAGCTGAATAGCCTGTCTAGCTTCAGGTGTGAGAACTCTTATAGAATTTAAGTTAGGATCTCCCTTGAGCAAATCAAAGAGAGGCTTCAGCTCTCCTGTGGATAGTTTCAGATAAGGCCTAATCCAATTGATGTCTCCCAATAACTTTTGAAAATCATTAAGCGTCTTTAAGTGATCTATTCTTATGGTAAGTTTTAAAGGTTGTACTGTAGTAGCTGATAATTTAGTTCCCAAATAGTCTTGTAGATTTCCTGTTTGTATTTTGTCTGGGGCAATAATTAGACTCCACGATGCCAATTCTTTGGTTATAAATATTAAAGATTCCTTTAAAAGGGCTTTTTCTTTATGGCATAAGAGGATATCATCCATGTAATGATAAATTAAAAGCTGTTTAAATCTTTCTTGAGTGGATTTTAAAGCTTTATCCACATAAATCTGGCACAAGGTAGGACTATTAGCCATACCTTGGGGCAATACAACCCATTCAAATCTTGGATCAGGTTGAGCATGATTGATAGAGGGTAAGGTGAAAGCAAATCTCCAGCAATCATTTTTATGTAAAGGTATAGAGAAGAAACAATCTTTTATATCAATAATAATAGTAGGCCATCCTTTGGGCAGAGCTGAAACTAAAGGCAGGCCACGTTGAATGGGCCCCATAGGGTACAGCTGATCATTAATTGCTCTGAGATCATGAAGCAGTCTCCATTTCCCTGATTTCTTTTTAATAACAAAAATAGGTGTATTCCAAGGAGAGGTAGAAGGTTGAACATGACCAGCATCAAGCTGTTCCCTGACTAGATTTTGGGCAGCCTCTAATTTTTCTTTGGTTAGGGGCCACTGAGGTATCCATCGAGGCTTATCATCTTTCCAAATTATTGGAATTTTATCTGTTTCAGTGGCCCCTAGGAAAAACCCAGCCCTGTGGTATTAGCTTTTGGAATAGGTATACTTGGAGGGGAAGTATTACCTTGATTGTGTTTGCCTAAACCTTTTCCTTCTTTATACCCCATATGTTGTAACATATTTTTAATTGGAGTACCTTTATAGATTTGATCAGTAGTTAGTTTAACATCCATCTGTTGTAAAATATCCCTTCCCCATAGGGAGATGGGTAAATTACATACATATGGCTGAAATATTCCAGAATGACCTTCATTATCTTTTCATTGTAAGGAAGCTGCACTCTGGTCAGGACTGGAAGCTACGCCCAGTCCTCTTAGGGTCTGGTTGGCTGTAACAAGTGGCCAACCCTTTGGCCAGTCATTGGAAGAGATAATGCTTTTATCTGCTCCTGTATCTAATAACCCTGTAAATTCCTTTCCCCCTATGGTAAGTTTTAATAATGGACGGTCCCCAAGATTCATAGTGAAGCAAGCAAAAGGATCCCCAGCAGATCCAAATTCTTGAGATCCCCTAATTTTATCGCTTCTGGACCATAGGGTATGATTACTTGGTAGAATTAACATCTGAGCAATTTGATCTCCCAGAGATATTACTGTAATTCCTCTTGGAGATGAAACCATAATTTTTACTTTTCCCTCAAAATTAGAATTAATAACCCCTGGATGAACTATAAGTCCCTTTAAAATAGTTGAGCTTCTTCCTAATAATAGTCCTACCGAATTTTGTGGTATTTTGTCATTCCAATCTGAATCTATCATTTGAACTCCCATATCAGGAGTTAAGACCAGTCTGGAGGTGGCACAGATGTCCAGTCCTGCGTTCCCTTTAGTAGCTCTGGATTCCCTCCTTTCTCCGTAAGGGGTGTACCATTGCCTTGGAACCTGTTGAATTACCCCGCAAATTTGTTGTGGGCCCCGGGGTAGGCCCTGCTTCCCGTTTTTTGTCAGTCTTGGGTTAGGTCCTAAATAATTACCATTGTTGTCCCTAACTGATTGGCACATATTTGCCCAATGATTACCCTTTTTACATCTAGGACATAGCCCTGGATTATGTGGTTTTTGAGTTTTATTTGGAGTTTTATTTGGACAATTGGCTTTGTAATGTCCAAATTGTCCACAAAGAAAGCAAGTCCTAGAGGTTATTTTATATGATGGGTTGGTATTATAGGGTTTTTGTAACCCTTGTACAATGGCTGAAGCTAACACTTGTCCCTGGATAGTAGAATCATTTATATCCCTGCAAATGTTTAAATATGCAGATAAATCTTTATTTTTTCAGGGTCTAATGGCCTCTTTACACCATTTATTAGCTTGTTCATATGCTAGTTGTTTGACCAAAGGCATAGCTTGATCAGCTTCCCCAAAGATTCGACTAGCTGTTTGTATTAGTCTGTCTACAAAATCTGCATATGGTTCATTAGAACCTTGTATTACTTTAGACAATTGACCTTGTAGATCCCCTGAGCCTTGAAGAGTTCTCCAAACCTTTATGGCAGCAGTAGCAATTTGTTGGTATACTGCAGGAGGATATTGAATTTGAGCTTGAATATTATCATATTGCCCTTGCCCTGTGAGCATATCTATGTTCCAATCAGGATTGCCTGCTGCTGCATTTCTTCTGGCTGTATCTAAACAGATCTCATGGTGAGTTGTTTTCCACATTAAATATTGTCCACCAGTCAAAGTAGCCCTAGCTAAATTTTCCCAATCTCTAGGGATCAAATTTAAAGATTAAATAGTCTCTACAAGTGACATGGTGAATGCAGCTTGAGGGCCATAAGTACCAACTGCTTCTTTTAATTGTTTTATTAATTTAAAATCCAGCAGTTGGTGATATCTCTGATTTTGTGGATTTTCAAATACGGGAAAACAAGAACTAGTATTGGGCTCATATTCCTTCCAGGATTGTTTTAGGGGGTTCTCTGGGTAATTATATTCAGGAAGAGGCACTTTAGGAGGTTCCTTGGGCTCCGGGAAATTAAACTGTATATTGGAGCCATAGGATGGTGGAATTGATTGTGGTAATGGGCTATTAGAGGATTTTTGTATGTTAAAACTAAAGTTTTTAAGTGAAGGATATATTTTCTTAGTACCAGGTGGCGCCAACTGTATATCATTTACCCTTGGTTCAGGTTCCTCATCTGATAGTTCCTTTTCTGACTCGCTTTGGTCAGATTTAAGGGGAGGAAAGGAACATAACGATCTTTGTTCTTTCACTTCCTCCAAAATATTATTTCCTTCATTTAGAGGGGGTTGAAATTTCTCTTTTTGTGAGGTCAAACAACCTTTTACAAGAGACCATATAGCCAAGGTGCCAACAGGTAATATTTCCTGTTGATCAGCTTTAAGTAAGTCTTCACCCAAGTGTTCCCATTGTGGGACATTTAATAATCCTTTATCTAAAAACCAAGGAGATATATTTTCCACTGTCTGTAAAAATTTTCTTGCTGAGGAGGCCTTTAAGGGTGTTCCATTGATTTTTAAAGGAGCATTTAAAGGCCCCTCCATACAGGCTCTAGACATTTCTGAACCCATTGTTTTAGTAGTACTGATGGAAACGACGCGGAAAAAAGAGATACCACCAATTTTAATGAATCAGATTTATTGTGTTTTCCCTGTTTTTTGTCTCTTTGTTCTAGTTATAATGGCCACCCTCCGTGTGCCTGTTTTTAATTTAAATGGACCGCTTTTCTGCGTGTCCTCGGACTTCTTTTAAGGAGTCCTGATTGCTTGTTAGTGATTGTAGTTGCTTTACTGTGATACTTTTATTAACTGGACCACTTTCCGCGTGTCCTAATTTAATTGCTATATTGCAATGTAATGTCCTTGGACTACCTTTTTCTGTTTAATTGCTTTATTGTAATGTAATGTAATGTCCCCGGACTACCTTTCGTGAGTCCTGATAGTCGCTTTATCGCGAACTTTCACTTTAATTGGACTACTTTTCCTATGTCCTGATAATTGTAATGTAATGTCCCTGGACCACCCTTTTAATCGCTTTATTGTGATGTAATATTAAGGCTGCCTTTATTACTATTTTATTTTTTATAACATTAATCTATAAAACTTATTATAACATTAATCTTAAAAATTTAATCTTAAAAACTTATTATAACTTTAATCTTAAAAACTATAATATTAATCTTAAAAACTTATTATAACTTTAATCTTAAAAACTTATTATAACTTTAATCTTAAAAACATTTAATCTTAAAAACTTATTATAACTTTAATGTTAAAAACTTACCTAGGTAGTTGCTGCTGGTCTAGAGGTCCCTGGTTCGTTCCTGGGTTTCGGCACCAAATGTCGCGTTCCTTCTGCCCACAGAGAGAGACACGACACATCAGTTGTTCATCAGAGCTCTTTATTCTTCTCTCTTCCTCCTCTGATCATCCTCTGATGATCCTCTGATGATTTTACAAGGCAGTTACAGTCATATTTATATGAATCATGAGCCAATCAGGTTACAGAGGATGTGGGGAGAGCAAGATTACAATGTAGTATAAAGCGGGGTAAAAAGAGGGTACACGGAAGAACAAGATTTCAATTTAATGTATCAAGAGAGTTCATGATGGGCATGGGTTACTTCGTCCAATCAGAGCAATTCTTTTTGGTACTGGCTTAGTGCCGAGGCAACTTCCTTAAGCAGTGTTAGCAGTTTGTTGCAAACCAGGCCGGCCCGGCTCAGCGCCAGGTTGCCCCGGCTTAGTGCCAGACTGGAAGTCCTTGATGTTGCAAACCAGGTTGCCCCGGCTCAGTGCCAGTGTGGAAGTCCTTGTCAGCTGTTTGTTGCAAGCCAGGTTGCCCCGGCTCAGTGCCAGTGTGGAAGTCCTTGTCAGCTGTTTGTTGCAAACCAGGTTGCCCCGGCTCAGTGCCAGTGTGGAAGTCCTTGTCAGTTGTTTGTTGCAAACCAGGTTGCCCCGGCTTAGTGCCAGTGTGGAAGTCCTTGTCAGCTGTTTGTTGCAAACCAGGTTGCCCCGGCTTAGTGCCAGGTTCCGCACTGAAGTCCTTGATGTTGCAAACCACTGTCTCGGCATTAGGGCCATACTGAAATCCTGAAAGCCAGGCTAGGATGGGGTCCGCGGCCCCCAACACAAAGTTATATACCAGTGCCCAATTTTTTAAAGAATGGAGGGTTTCACTGTGGTATATTTGTATACTCATATAACTTAGTTTGAGAATGTCACTCCCAAAGTATGGCTGTACCATTCCCTCCTCTTTCTGTCCATTCCTCTACCTTCCCACTTATGGTCTTCCTTCCACTGTTATAATGTACATTTCCCCATATTACATGTTTCCTTCTGAGTGTTCCTTAATTTGTTTAACATGATGCTACCCAGTTCTATCATTTTTCCTGAACATGACATAATTTTTGTGGCTAAATAAGAATCCATTTTGTGTATGTGGCCTATATTTTTTCAGTGTATAATGGGGAGTTGGTTTAGCTGGGCCATATGATATTTCTATTTTTACTTTTATGAGTATCCTCCATCCTGCTTCCAATAGTAGATTTAATAATATGCATCCTTACTAACAATGTAGAGGAATTCCTATTTCCCACATCATCCTCATCAGTGTTCATTACTTACACTATTGAATGTTTCTTTTCCAAATGTTGTAAGATGCACTTTGAAATAAATTTTGATTTGCATGTTCCTGATGGTTAAATACAATGAATATACTTTTTCCTTTGTGGACTATCTGCTCATGTCATTGCTTAAATGAAAATTGAATCCTTTAGCGCTTTAATTATTTAATATAATAATAATCTGTCACAGAGTAACTGGCAAGAAATGTCTCCATGCTTTGCACTTTCTCCATACTCTGTTAGTTGTTTTCTTTACTCTTCTGAAGATTTTATTTTGATGAACTCCAACTTGTTATTATTTCCATGGCTATTATATTCCTCTTTATAAAGTCTTAGTCCATGCCTATATGTTGAGGTGTTTCCCCGACATATTCTGCAAGTGGTTGTAATGTTTCTATGCTTTTATCTAGGTTTTCTATCCCCTTGGTGATATCTTGTACTTGGACAGCAATAGAGATGTAGTTACATTCTTCTGCATGTGGATATCCAGTTTACCCATTGCCATTTTTTAAGATTTTTCTTGTGCATTAGACTTGCACATAATAGTTGGATTCATATTGATACTGTCATTCAGTGGGTTCTTCTCTGTATCTCCTGTCAATTCTGTTTCGTGGTTGTTTTAATGTCAGCATCATGCTGTTTTCCTGACTCTGGCTCTGTGTTATGCTTTGAAATTTGGTATTGTGATGTCTCCTACATTGCTCTTATGTCTCAGGTTTCCTTTGTCTATTTTTGGTCTGTTTTTCATCCATGTGAATTTCAGGATAATTTTTCTAGTTGCATGAAAAATATCATTGGAGGTTTTATAGGGACTGCATAAAATCAGTGAGCCACCTTGTGATGTGGATATTTTCCCAATACTAAGTCAGTCTTTTCATGAATAATAGAGGTCTCTCTATGATCTTGTATCTTCTACAATTTTGTCATTTCACATTTTGCTTGAATATTTATATCACCTTCATGGTTTGGTTTATTTCTATTTAAACCTTTCCTTCTATTGTCAGAGTAGTTGTTACCCTTATTTTGTCCTCGTTGGGGTTGTTTTTATCATATAGATATTTATATTTTATGTTGATTTTGTTCTCATTTACTTTACAACATTCTTTTATACCTTATTCCATCTTACCTTTTTCTGCTGGAGCTGTTCCGGTCTTCTAGAAGAGAATCAGATAATCTGTAAATAGGGATCAATTGAGTTCTTACTTTGTATTTCCTTCCCTTGTGTAATTGCTCTGACTAAAATTTCAAGTGATATTTTGTATAGAAGTGATGAGCATGTTCATCTTTTCCTTGTTTCTGATTTTAGAGGGAATGCTTGCAATTTTTTTTACCATTCAGTATGCCCTTGGCTTTGGATTTGGCATACAGTTTTTGTAATACTATATCAAGTTCCCACAGTCCCTCTTTTCTTAAGATTTTTCTCTTGAAGGTCTGTTGAATTTTGTCAAAGGCTTTTTTGTACATCTAATGAGATGACCATGAGGTTTTTATCTTTCATTCTCCTTGTGGTGTAGTGCATTTATTGATTTACATGTGTTGAAACATCCTTGCTTTTTTGGAATTAAACCAATTTTATGTTGTTTTATGATCATTTAAATGTGTTGTTGAAATTGTTTTCAAACATTCCTTGAGATATTTTGTAACTGTGTTCCTGGAAATATTATTATTAATATTCTTTTTGTATTCTTATGTGATTTTTCCTATAAGATTCATATTGACTTCAAAGTATGTGTTTGCCAGTTTCCTCCCTTCCCTCTCCGATGTAATTTTTTGAGGCTCATCAGTGTTAGCTGTTCTTCGATGGTCTGGGAAATTTCAACCATGAATATGTCTGGTCCTGGTCTTCTGTTTTTGGAAGGCTTTTCATTACTGCTTCACTATAATGGAAAACTATCCGTCTGTTCAGATTTCTTGTATATTCTTGATTCAATTTTTGTAGGGTCATATGTGTCTAGAAATTTATCCATCACTTCTTCATTTTCTAATTTTTATAATGTAAGTAATTCTGATAGTCCTTTGAATTTCCCATTTATTGGCATAAACTTTCCAAAATAGTCCTTAATATGGTCCTCTGGATTTCAGAAAGGTGTCTGTTATAAGATATACTGTTTTGTCTGGAAATTTACCCATTTATATCTTCTCTCTTTTTATTTTGGTTAGTGTGATTCTGGCTTTATCTATCTTGTTTATCTTTTAAAGAACCAACTCTTTGTTTTATTTATCTTTTTAATTTTTCATTCATTTCTAATTCATTAATTTTGGCACTATACTTATCATTTGTTTTTTCTACTGCATTTAGAATGATATTTTTTTCCCCTAAAACCTGGAGATTCATGTGTCGTGTATCTAGTTGAGATCCCTCTGATATTTTAGTTATGTGGCCACATTTATAATAAACTTCTACCTTAGAACTGCTTTTAGTGTATACCACAGATTTTGGGATGTTTCTTTTTTTCAATTGATTCTAAAGACTTTTGAGTACTTCCACTGATTTTTTTAATGACCCATTGATAATGTGAAAGCGTATTGCTCATTCTGCAAGTGACTGTACTGTCTCTCTTTTATTTCATGGTGTGCTGTTGAAATATTATTTTATTATGATCAGATAATATGCAAGAAATTAATTTGATTGCATTTTGTATTTGCTAAGAATAACCTTTGTGGTCTAATATAGAGTCTGTTTTAGAGAAAATTCTATGGAAAGAATTCTACTCTTGTCTGTGGAAATATTCCATAGACATGTTAATTTCATTTAATGAAAGGTACATGTGAACTTAGTAGGAACTGTTGATTTTTTGTCTGCATGACATAGGTATGCTTGAGAGTGGTATATTGAAGTGACCAACACTGATTTCACAGAGGCCCATCTGTCCCTTTACTTTGAGCAAGTTTTGTTTTATGAAATTGGGGCCACTGATATTCATGGCATAAATATTTAAGTCATTAAAACTTCTTGTTGGATTATTACTTTCACATTTCATAGGTGGTGATTTTCCTTGTAATTTCTGGCTTATGGTGTTTTAGCAAATATGAGAAGAGCTACTGCTACTTGCACTTGGCTTCTATTTGTATGAAATGGAAATAACATTTTCCATCCTTTTATTCTGTGAGACCTTTTGAATGTGATGGTTGTTTCCTGCATACAACATATAGCTGGGTCTTGACTTTTTTCATTTCATGTTTCAATTAATGTCTTTTATGAAAAAGGAACTTATTTTCATCCAGCATAAATGATACAGGTATGTATTTCTTCATTTTATTTTATTCTTTTTAATAATTGAATTCAATCATAATTCATACTTGCTTATGTACTGTAGTGAGATTTATTAATTCACATGCTCTATGTCTGATTTTTACTTTCTTTTATATGTAGGATTGTTTTGATTACATTCAGGCCTGCTGCCTTAGTGGCCATGAATTGTTTTAAATTACTCTTATGCAAATGATTTACAGGTGATAATTTTGGACCTTGCTAATTTGCTGCATTTGTTCCTGAGATCCAGAATGTTTTCTTGGGGCTTCTAAAGAGAGAATCATGTTGTCATCAAACAGTGCTAGAATAAGAACTTCTTTTTCTGTATGTATCCTGTTTCTCTATCCATATTCTTTCTCTCCTTTGCCTAAGAACTATGACTAGAGTAACAAGGACTATGTTGGCAGAAGTGGTGAAAGAGGGCTTCTCTGTCTTATTCCAGTTTTTAGAAGGAACGCTTTCAATTATTCTCCATTTAAAAGGGTGTTGGCCCTGTTTTGAACTTTAAAAGGGTGAGTTATGTTTTCTCTCTACCTCATGTTTTGGGAGTTTGAACCTTTATTTTGTTAAATGCCATTCCTGCAAAAATTGAGGTAATCATGTGATTGTTGTCTTTATGTTTAGATGGGGTGATTCATATTTCTTGACCCAATCATCCTCAGAATGAAACACAGTTGGTCATAGTGTGCTATGAATTTAATGTGATTTAAAAGTATTTTGCTAAAAAAATTTGCATTTATGTTCATCAGGATTAATAACTTGATGATTTAGTTCTTTGATGGAATTTCTTCTCATTTGGAAGCAGAGAGATACCTGCATTATAAAATAAGTTTGGAAGAATACACACAGATAGTTTGCTGCATGGGTTCACAAGTTCTAGAATTTTTCAGGTGCATTTTTTGGGTCTTCTAAATAGAGAATCAAGATATTGGCAAAGATAGCTAGGTTAATCTCTTATTTTATGTGTGTGAATCCTTTTCTTTTCTAATACTTTCCTAATAGTTCTGGCTGGAGCAATGAGCTCCATGTTGTACAGAAGTGGTAAAAGAGGGCATCCCTGTTTTCTTGCAGCTTTTGGAGGAATGCTTTCAGTTTTCTTCTTTTAGATTGAAGTAGGCTTAGAGAACCTAGCTTTTAAAATGTTGAGGCATGTTTTTACTCCCCCTTGTTTTTCTTGTGTTTTAAACCTTTATTTAGTCAAATGCTTTCCCTGCATCTACTGAGATAATCATGTGTGTCTTTTTTTTTATGAGTATCGATATGGTGAATCCCATCAATGGAACCAACCATTCATCCTTGGAAAAGGAACACACTTTTTCATTATACCCTATCACTTTAATGAGTTTTTGTATGTGATGCACCAGCATTTTATTAAGAACTTTTGCATTTATTTTCTTTTTATTTTATAAAATTTTATTATTGAAATGATGTGTTCATCAGGGGTATGATCTAAAGTTTTCTTTCTTTGATGGGTCTTCTCCTTTTGGAATCAGGGTGATGCCAGCTTCATAAAATGAGTTTGGAAGGATCCCATCCTTTTCTTTTCCATAGAATATCTTGGAAAGGATTCCTATTACCTCTTCATTGAAGGTGTGGTTGAACTCAGCTGAGATTCTATTGGGTCCTGGGCTTTTCTTGGATGGAAGGCATTTCTAGTATCTTGAACTTGGTTCTTTGAACTTGATCTCTGAAAATTTTCTATGTCTTCCCTGATCAATTTGGGTAGGAAATCTTTCTCTAGAAATGTGCCAATATCTTCCTGATTTTCTCTTTGATTGGATTAGAAGATTTCCAGTTTCCGGTTATCCAGGGTTTTTGATCTCGTCCATGGTGACATTTCCCTTTAAATCCCATATTGTAGACAAGGGAGTCTTTTTCCTTCCCTTTTTACAAAGGCCAAGGGTTTGTCAATTGGATTGTTATTTTTTTCAAGGAACCTAACTCTGTGTCTCATTGAAACATTTGAATCTTTTGTTTCTATTACATTGATTTTGATTGTGACGTTCATTATTTCAGATCTTGTGCTTGTAGTTTTGATTTTTTTCTCCATGTTCCAGGGCCTTGATGTACAGTGTTAGGTTATTTATTTGGAGACTTTCTGTTGTTTTAATGAATGAGATCTGTGGTATGACCTTTCTTCTGGAAACTGCCTGCAAATCCTATCAGTGATAAGGCTATTTTGTTTTGATAAACTCTTTGGTCTCTGAATATATTTAAATTTCATCCATGATTTCCTCTGCTCTGTGGTGGTCATTCACTAGTGTACCGTTTAGGCTCCAGAGGTTAGTGTAGCTTCTACTTTTTAGTACATTGTTGAGTTCTAATCTCTTTCCATTATCATTGGACAGAAGGCATGGTATTCCCTCTGATTTTTTCATTGGTATGAAGCATTGCTTTGTGTCCTAATATATGGTTCATTTCAGAAAATGATCTGTGTGCTGCTGAGTTTAAATAGTATTGAATGCTTGCTCATTACCATTATCATGTTTTTCTTCATCCTAGAATATCCATGGAGGAAAAGGAGAAAGTTGTGAAAATTTCTTTGAATCCTGGAGCGATGGTAATGTGTTTAATGATGGTCCCTCCCTGTGCTGTTTATTGATTCTAAGTTACAAAGTGTTTCATGTGTATTTTACTTGGTTTTATTATTATGAAAGGAAAATATTACTCCCAGAAGCAAGGGAAAAATTGAGCCTTGCATGACATGGATAATTCTGACAGTGAAGTGGAACCTGTGTTTTCCAGTCTGCATGTTAGATGTCTGAGGGTAAAATGTTTGCCTGAGATGACTCCGTTGTCCTGGCCTGAAAATATAAGGTGACTTCTAATACTTTTCCCCACCCCCTTTTTGATACCTCACCTCCCATAGTTCTTTAATGATGACAATGATCCTAGAAGCACAAGGCCCCTACTAGTTCACAATAGCAAATAAGTATATCCCCAAGGGAGATGTATGTGGAGGACTGAGATGCAGAGGATTGGGTAGGAGTAAACTGTTGATTTTTACAAGGTAGTGGTTGCATATTGATGCCGTCATGTTTGAATGTTATTTACAAGATTTCAGACCCTGGTTCCCACCATCCCTTTCCCTTCAATCTCAGCTTCATATTCTCTACTGCTCTTACTTCAACTCTTTTATTTATTAAGTTTTAATAGGTGCTTCATAGATGTGCATAAAGGTTCAATATGATATTCTTATACTTGCAAATAGTTATTTCATCAGATTCATTCCACATTCTCTCCCTTTCCCCATTCATCTTCCATCCCCATCAAAATTTACTCTTAATCTTCCATTTAACTCTATGATAGCCTTTCCCCAACCGACATTGTATATTTTTGATTGCTTTAATTTCATCCTGAGTAAGTTTTTCAAAACTGATTTTCTCATGTGCCATTTTTCACTTAGCACAATATCCTATTTTACCATCTATGTTTGGCAAATGGCATAAGGTCTTTAATACACACGAATACATCTTCATGTATATATAGTGCATTTTTTTACCCTTTCAATCAGTCTTTGGTACTGTGGGTTTTTCTGGTGAAGGTATTTATGTACTTGTATCCCTATTGGTATGCTCATTTTACAACTTTTGGACACATGCCCAGAAGTGGATTAGCTGGAACATATGGTTGTTCCTTTTGAGTTATTTGAAAATTGTCCATGTGGCTTTTCAGACTGGCTGTACTATTTTGTAGTCCCACCAAAAATTTGTGAGATACATTTTTCTCCACATCCTAAGCAGCATTTACTCTGTATGCTCTTGATGGTTTTCATTCTAACTGGAGAGGAAATCTCTGAGTATTGCATCTCTTTTGAATTGCATCTAACATGACTGCTAAACATTTTGAACACATTTTCCATATGTATTTGAATAATTATTTTTCTTCCTTGTGAAATTTCCATTTATTCCTAATTTATTGGGATAATTGTATTCATGATGCTAAGCATTTTCAGTTTTTTATATACTTTTGTTTTCAGTGTCCTCTCAGAGCAATAGTTCGCAATTTTTTCTTGTATTCTTTAGATTCTCTCTTTGGGCTCTTTATCATTTCTCTTGCTGTTTGCCTATTTAAAAGAAAAAGAAAAAGCTCTAACCAAGTGTCTTCTTCTCTGTATCTTCCATCAATTCTGGTTTGTGTGTATTTTATTGCCAGCATGATGCTGTTTTCCTGATTATTGCTCTGTGTTATATTTTGAATGTGAGTATTTTGATGGCTCTGCATTGCTGTTATGTCTCTAGATCCCTTTGTCTATTTTTGGTCTCTTTTCATCCATGAAAATTCCAGGATAATTTTTTCCAGTTGCAGGAAGTACATCCTGGAAGTTTTGATTGGGACTTACTAAAATCAGTGAACAATTTGAGCATGCAAATATTTCTCCAATACTATGTCTGCCTTTTTATTAACATGTGAGGCCTCTTTAGCATCTTGCCTTGTTCAATTTCCATTTCTCTTTCTGCCACTTTGCCTGCATAGTTGTATCAACTCCCTATTTTGGTTTATTCCTATGTATAATTTTTCTTCTATTGTGAGTGGAGTTGTTACCTGCATACCATTCTCCATGGGGTTGTTTTTATGGTATAGATATATTCTTCATGTTTTTCTGTTGATTTTGTGTTCAGCTACTTTACTAAATTTGTTGATCCCATCTTAAGTTCTTCGGGTGGAGCCTTTAGGATCCTCTAATAGAGGATGTGATGTTTTGTCAATAGGGTAAATTTGACACTCGCTTTATGTTTCCTTCCCTTGTCTAATTGCTCTTACTAAAATTTAAGGTGCTATTTTCATAGGAGTCATGAGCATGCACATCTTTTACTTGTTTCTGATTTTGGGGAGAAAGGCTTTCAGTTTCTCTTTCAGTTTATCTTTTTTCATTCAGGCTGCCATTGGTTTTTGATTTGGCATACACAGTTTCTGTAATACTATGACAAGATCCTGCTGTCCTAAGCTTCTTGAGACTTTTCTAATATAACACTGATGAATTTTGTCAAAGGCTCTTATATATCTATTGATATGACTGTGAAATTTTCATCTTTCATGTTCTTTGTGCTGTACTGCATTTATTGATTTACATGTGTTGAACCATCCTTGCATTTCTGGAATTAAACCAATATTATCTTGTTGTTTGACCATTAAAATGAGGGTTAAAATTGTTTTCTAGGTTTTCACAAGGGTTTTGGCACTTATGTTCCTCAAGAATACTATTAAATATGTTTCTTTCCTTATTTTGTTGTTATGCTGTTTTTCTATAAGAAAGACATTGCCCTCATAGAAGGTCTCTGTTTTCCTCTTTTCTATGTAATTTTTGGAGGATCATCAGTTTTACTTGTTCTTTGATGTTCTGATAAATTTCAGCCAGGAATACGTCTGGTCCTGAGCTTTTGTTTTTGGAAGGCTTTTCATTAGTCCTTCAGTATAATGGCATGGTATTGGTCTGTTTAGATTTCCAGCGTTCTCTTGGTTTAATGTTTGTAGATCATATATGTCTAGAAATTTATTCATTTATTCTACATTTTCTTATTTTTAAACTGTAAGTGATTCCAGCAGGCCTCTAGAATTCTGTTTTATTGGCATTGAACTTTTTAGCATGGTTCTTAATTGTTCTGTAGATTTCAGAAAGGTTTCTCTTCAAAAGTCACTTTTTTGTCTGTAAATTTATCAATGATATCTTCTCTCTCTTTACTTTGTTACTTTGGTTCAGTGTTTATCAAACTTCTTGATGTTTTCAAAGAACCATCTCTTTGTTTCATTTATTCTTTGTATTACTTATTCATTTTCTAATTCATTAAGTTGGCACTAATAGTTATCATTTCTTTCTTTCTCTTGTTTCATTATGACATCAAGACTTATCTCTAGTTAACTCAGTTGCCTTCCATCAGATTTGCAGTTAGGTAGTCCCATTTATACTCTTCCACCTTAGCACTGATTTCATTGTATCCCAGAGATTCTATGATATGTTTCTCTTTTCAATTGATTCTAAAGGTCTTTAAATATTTTACCTGAGTTCTTTGAAGAGCTATTCATACTAGAAAAGTATACTGTTCATTCTCACAGTGATTGTACTGACTCTTTTCTTTTGGGTTGTGTAGTTTTGTAAACTTATTTTAGTATCATCACATACTATGCCAGTAATTATTCTGATTGCTTTGTGTATTTGAGGAGAATAGCTTTGATGTCCAACATGGAACCTGCTTTGGATAAAATTTTATAAGAAGAATGAGTATTTGACTTGTCTCTAACAAATATTCCATAGACCATGCAAAGTGCTTTTGATCCAAAGTACATTTGATTTGTGTAGTAATGGTTGATTTGTAGTATGGATGTCATAACTACTTGTGAGCATGGTATATTAAAGTGACCTATTCTGATCTTCCTGGGGCTCATCTGTCCCTTTACTTTGAGTGGTTTTGTTTCATGAATTTGGGGGCACTGAAGTCCATGGCATAATTACTTATAACCCTTTAAGCTTCTTGTTGGAATATTTGGTTCACCAGTACATTGATCTCCCTTGTTATTTCTGGCAAATGGTGGTTTGAAGTCTTTTGGCAAATATAAGAAGAGCTACTGCTCCTTGCTTTGGGCTTCCATTTGTATGAAATGCACATAACATTTTCCATGCTTTCATTCTGTGAGTCTCTTCACACGAGACATGTTTCCTGCAGACAAGATACAGTTGGGTCTTGACTTTTGCATTCAATATTCCACTCAATGTCTTGATTAAAGGATCAAGTCCATGTACATTCAGTATGAGTGGTAGAGTGGTATGTATACCTTTGTGCCATTTTGTTTTATTTTTAATATTGCATTCACCCCTAATTCACATTTGCTTCCCTTCTCTTGTGATATTTATTCTTTCACATGCTCTATTGTCTCATTGTCTTGTTCTTTTCTATGTAGGATTCTTTTGAGTACCTTCAGCAGTGCTGTGTTTGTGGTCATGAGTTTTTGGAGTTTACCCTTATGCAATTGATTTATGGGTGTTAATATTGTATGCTGCTAGTTTGCTGCATGGGGTCATGAGTTCTAGAATGTTTCTGGTGCATTTTTAGGGTTTTCTAGAGAGAGAATCATATTGTTGTCAAAGTGAGCTGTTTAGTTTTATTTTCCTGTATGAATTCATTTTCTTTCTCTTATTTTCCTAAAAGCTCTGGCTAGAGTGATGAGGAATATGTTATTAAGAAGTGGTAAAGGGGGGTTTCCAAGATGGCGGACTAGAGGGCGGCTGCATTTCACATTGCTCCAGGATGCAGGATTCAAAAGAGGAGATAGTGAGAGGCTTGGGACCAACTCAAAGCCGCCAGGTGAGTCTCTCCCATTGGGGAGGCATCCCGGGTGGGGCAGTAGCCCCGGAATGCAGGGAACTTTGTGAAGTAGAGTTGCTCGGTGAGACGCCCCTCCCCCCACAGGAGCGGTAAACACAGGCAACTGGGATCATCGTAGAGGAGGTGGCTCAGTACAGCATTTGGACTCGGAGCAACCACTGGGGCTCCGGGCAGCTGCCTGAGGAGGAGCTGCGTGGCAAGCTGTTTGGACTCAGAATGACCACTTCTGAACACCGGGGGGCTGCCCAGAGGAAGAGGAGAAGTGCAGCGGGTCGCTTGGTCTAGGAGTGACTGCATCAGAGCCACAGGTGGTTGCCAGAGGAGGAGCTGCATGGCGAGCTGTTTGAACTCAGAATGACCGCTCCAGAACACCGGTGGCCTGCCTGGAGGAGGAGTGCAGTGGGTCGCTTGGTCTAGGAGTGACTGCATCAGAGCCACAGGAGGTTGCCAGAAGAGGAGGCAAGTGGTGAGTTGATTGGACTAAAAGCAACTGCTCCTGAACACTGGTGGCCTGCCTGGAGGAGGAGAACAGTGTGTCACTTGGTATCAGAGCCACCGCTCCTAAACACTGGGGGGGGCTACCCCGAGGAGGAGGAGGAGGAACAGGGCAGGTCACTTGGACTCGGAGTGACTGCCTAAGGCTACAGGCGGTTGGCGGGAGGAGGAGACGAGAAGTGAGTTGCTTGGACTCCTAGTGACTGCGTCAGAAACCGGGCCGCTGTCCGGAGGAGGAGGTGTGTGGCAGGTCTCTGGGTATCGGAGCTATTGTACGGGGCTCCAGGTGGCGGCTCAGAGGAGGGGCCGCATAGCCAGGTGATTAGGTACAGAGCAGGGTCCCAGGACCTAGGTGGCTTCTTGCTGGAAGAGCCGCACAGAGACACGCCTAGGGGAGGAGCAAAGTTTCCAGGACTGCGGGCAGATTCTCTGGGAGAGGCAGCCTAAGGAGACTTGCCTGCGAAGGGTGAGGCTCCCAGGCCCAGGAGGTAGGTCCAGGCCCCTGGGAACATTGCAGAGGAAGACAGCCCAGCCCAGGCGATAGTTGTAGATTGAGGGGAACCTCTAGGAGGGCAACTGACCAGCGAGACGTCCCCACCAAGTGAGTCTTCCCTGCCGGGGGAGGTTTTCCCAAAGGGATGGTAAAACCAGAGACACAGGCACAAACAGGACTTGCCTCAGCCCGCAGCCTAGTTCCCCATTGGATGACCATTGGTCAACAAGTGGAAGCACCTCTGCCCACTAGCAGGGAATATACGCCACCTGAGGGTCACCACCCCTAGAGAGGCAGCTTCTTCGTGGAGATACACATTATCAACTTCCTCTAAGACTTCAGGCTACTGAAGCATAAGAGGGGATATACTAGCAATCTTCAGGGACATTATAAGTCAATAGAGGAAATCTGCAATATCTTAATGACCCACTGATTCCAGAACAATATGAGAAAACAAGGGAAGCAAATACCCCAAACAAATCTAGATGTTACATCAATAAAATCCAAGGACAGCATGGCAGAAGAAATGACAGAAAGGGAGTTCAGAATGTACATAATTAAAATGATCAGGGAAGCAAACAATGAGATGAAAGAGCAAATGCAGGCATTGAATGGTCGCACCAATCGACAGTTAACAGAGCAAATTCAGGAAGCAAAAGATCATTTCAATAAAGAGTTAGAGATATTGGAAAAAAACCAAACAGAAATCCTTGAAATGAAGGAAACAATAAACCAAATTAAGAACTCCATAGAAAGCATAACCAATAGGATAGAACACCTGGAAGACAGAACTTCAGATATTGAAGACAAAATATTTAACCTCGAAAACAAAGTTAAAAAACAGAGAAGACGGTGAGAAATCATGAACAGAATCTCCAAGAACTATGGGATATCATGAAAAGGCCAAATTTGAGATAATTGGGATTGAGGAAGGCTTAGAGAAACAAACCAAAGGAATGAACAATCTATTTGAAGAAATAATATCAGAAAATTTCCCAAATCTGAAGAATGAAATGGAAAATCAAGTCAAAGAGGCTTTAGGACTCCAAATACACAAAATTACAACAGACCCACACCAAGGCACATTATAATGAAAATACATAACATACAAAATAAAGACAGAATTTTAAAGGCTGTGAGAGAAAAGAACCAAATTACATTCAGGGGGAAACAAATACAGATATCAGCAGATTTTTCAATCCAGACCCTAAAAGCTAGAAGGGCCTGGAACAACATTTTTCAAGCTCTGAAAGAAAATGGATGCCAACCAAGAATCTTATACCCAGCAAAACTTACCTTCAAATTTGACGATGAAATAAAATCATTCCATGATAAACAAAAGCTAAAAGAATTTACAAAAAGAAAGCCAGCATTACAGAACATTCTGAGCAAAATATTTCATGAGGAAGAGATAAAAAACAAAGAAGCAAATCAGCAAAGGGAGGAATTATCCTAAAGGAACTGTCAAATAAAGGAGGAACCAAGTTGTGTTAAAAATTTTAAATATGAACCAAATGACTGGGAATACAAATCATATCTCAATAATAACCCTGAATGTTAATGGCCTGAATTCATCAATCAAAAGACATAGACTGGCAGATTGGATTAAAAAGAAAGATCCAACAATATGTTGCCTGCAAGAGACTCACCTCATGGAAAGAGATACCCATAGACTAAAGGTGAAAGGATGGGGGAAAACATACCAATCACATGGACTCAGCAAAAAAAGCTGGAGTATCCATACTCATTTCAGATAATGTGGACTTCAAGCCAATGTTAGTCAGAAGGGATAAAGAAGGACATTTCATACTGCTTAAGGGAAGCATAAATCAGCAAGATATAATAATCATAAACATGTATACCCCAAACAGTGGCTCATCCATGTATGTTAAACAAATCCTTCTCAATTTTAGGAACCAAATAGACCATAACACAATAATACTAGGTGATTTTAACACGCCTCTCTCACCACTGGACAGATCTTCCAAACAAAAATTGAACAAAGAAACCATAGATCTCAATAACACAATCAATAATTTAGACTTAACAGACATTTATAGAATATACCATCCAACCAAGAGCGAATACACTTTCTTCTCAGCAGCACATGGATCCTTCTCTAAAATAGACCATATATTATGCCACAAAGCTAATGTCAGCAAATACAAGAAGATAGAGACACTACCTTGTATTCTATCAGATCATAATGGATTGAAGTTAGAAATAAATGAAAGAGTAAAAAGCAGAAACTACTCCAACACCTGGAGATTAAACAATATGCTATTATATGATGAATGGATAACAGAAGATATTAGGAAGGAAATTAAAAAATTCTTAGATGTAAAGAGAACAAAGAAACATCATATCAAAATCTCTGGGACACTATGAAAGCAGTACTTAGAGGAAGATTTATTTCATGGAGCTCATTTAATAAAAGAAGTAAAACTCAAAAACTAAATGACCTAACACTACAGCTCAAAGCCCTAGAAAAAGAAGAACAGACCAACACCAAAAGTAGTAGAAGACAGGAAATAGTTAAACTCAGAGCTGAAATCAACGAAATTGAAACAAAAGAAACAATACTAAAAATTGACAAAATAAATAGTTGGTTCTTCGAAAAAATAAACAAAGTTGATAAACCTTTAGCCAGACTAACAAAGAGAAGATGAGAGAAAACCCAAATTACTAAAATTCGGAATGAAGAAGGAAATATCACAACAGACATGACTGAAATACAAAACATAATTAGAAGCTATTTTGAAAATCTATACTCCAACAAAATAGAAAATTTCGAAGACATCAACAGGTTTCTAGAGACATATGAATTGCCTAAACTGAACGAGGAGGACATACACAATTTAAATAGACCAATTTCAAGTAATGAAACAGAAGAAGTCATCAAAAGCCTACCAACAAAGAAAAGTCCAGGACCAGATGGGTTCTCAGCCGAGTTCTACAAAACCTTTAAAGAAGAGCTCATTCCAATACTTCTCAAAGTATTCCATAAAATAGAAGAGGAGGGAACCCTCCCAAACTCATTCTATGAAACCAATATTACCCCGATACCCAAACCAGACAGAGACACATCGAGGAAAGAAAATTTCAGACCAATATCCTTAATGAACATCGACGCAAAATGTCGGGGTTTCGGCCGGACCCCTGGCCCTAGGTGTGGCAAGGCTAAGATGGCGCCTGGCAGTGAGCCAGAGCAGTTAACTTTTGCACAAACAACTGACATTATTTTGAGGAAGTTCCAGGGATTGGCTGAGCTCCCTGATGGACAGTGCAGGTCCATGTATGCCTGCCTTTGCTGCCTGTATCTGTTAATGCTCTCCCCTCGTGCGAAAATGCTGATTGGTTACAAGTACTGTATATATTGGAGTGTAAGTTCCTCAAAGGGGGAACAAAAGAAGGAACAAAGGAAGAACTGAGAGGATGGGGGTGCGCGCAATAAAGGGCTGAAAGAACCAGGTGTCGTGTCTCTCTGCGGGCAGGGAGTGCGATAGCTGGCGCCGAAACCCGGGAATCTACAGATAAAGTAAGAGGTAATTATTTATTTTCATTTATGACCTTGAGTCCGTCATTGGTATTTCATATTAAGACCTTGAGTCCATCATTGGTATTTCATATTAAGACCTTGAGTCCGTCATTGGTATTTCATTTTAAGACCTTGAGTCTGTCATTGGTAGTTCATTTATGACCTTGAGTCCGTCATTGGTAGCCGGCAGTGAAGGGTAAAGAACCCAGAAAAAATTGAGTCTACATAGATAGATGCAGTGGTACCAAACTGTGTGTGTGGTGTGTTATTTTTGTGTTTGTTGTGTGGCTTGTTTGTGTGCTTGGAGCTCTTAGTGCTGTAAGATTTAATCATAGGAACAGAACTGTCTGGGACTGGAATGAAGCAGCCTCTTAGGGAGTTGTTGGGGAATCACGGAATGCCGCTGAAGGCAGAACAGCTTGAGCATTCCTTGATACCATAAAAAAGGTCTCTCCGTGGTTTTTAGATAAAGGGTTGTTAAATATATTCCTCAGTGGAAGCACCTGGGAGAGGATCTACACATAACAAAAAAGCAAAAGCTGTTACCTGTTGGAACTTTAGCCATTTGGTCCCTGATTAAATCTTGCTTACAACATAAAGATAAACAAAATCTAAAGGGACCCCTGGAAGAGGGAAGTCAGGTTTTAGAAGAGATTAAAGAGAAACGGTTCTGTTCTCAGAACTCAGAAAGAAATAATAACTCAGAAGGGGAAGATTCAAAAGAGGAACTTTCAGGGGAGGAGCTAGAAAGGACATTTGGGAAGCTAACAATGCAGTCTAAGCGCCCTATTAATGATGACATTGACACCGGTGAAGACTCGAGACCTGTGGGCAATAGTTAAAAAAAAAAAAAAAAAACACTCTTTTGTGGAGCCTCTGACTGAGGGCAGTCAGGTTTTGGAGAAAATATAAGAGAAAAGGTCTAAAACATCAAAAAGGGCGTCAATAAGATCAGGGACAAACAAAAATAAAAATAAAAGTGGGTGTAAGGAACAACTTGTTAGAAAGAGGGAAATCAGTTTAGGGGAGGGTCCCCCTAGGCAGAGAGCTCAGCAGCTCCATTCCTTGAAAGTAGTAAAAAATAATGTTTTGTGGTTTTCTGCATTCAAACCTAACCTGATTTCTCAACCAGGAAAAAAAGGGTTAAAAAGTCCTAGGTGATCCTCCCTCCCCCTGCCACAATGGAATGTAACTACAGCGTCTCAAGGAGAAAAGGGGGGTAACCTAAAGATAAGAAGAAAAGAAGAAAAAAAGTGTCCGTTTTAAATTCCTGGGCCGCTGCATAAAACTGACTTATTCTTCAGGATTCTTGTTTTGTTTTGTTTTTTCTTTAATGCTGTATTTTTGAGCTCATAATTTTAATCCTACATACCTAGGTTAATGATTTTATTTTTGATCAGTTCTATTTTTTATTCAACTGAAGTTTTTGAACAGCTGTTTCATTGCAATGAACATTTACCTATAAAGTTACAAGGCCTTTAATTTTGTGTTATATGTTATGTTGTGCTGTCTAATGTCATGTTTTGTCTGCGTCAAAACTGAGAGCTCTTAAATTAAAATTTAAAAATGGATCCAAATACTTTTATTCACGTGATTTAAAAGGGTTCAATTTAAATTGGGTAAGCTAATAAAAGTAAAATATTTTAAAAATAACTTACAAGTCTCCAGGTGGTCAAACTAATGAAATGTTAATGTTAAACAATGTCTAATATCAATTGCTTCTAGGACTTTTCTTCAGCAGGAAAGAGGCAACGGATCCTGTTCAGGACACTTGTCTGATATCTTGGTTTTTATAAAATAAATAAATTGGAGTTAACATGTATGGGATTACTCAAATGTGTTTGTAGAGACGTCTGGTTTATTTACAAAGTTGAAATGCTAATTGTTAAATAACATCAAGTACTTTTAACTCCTTAAATTACATGGGGTAACATACTTAAACATTATTGGTGTTTTCATAGGTTGGTAAATAAAAAGGGTTTACAATTACTTTATGTCCTCACTAAACTAGAAACAAGGTTACTAAGAGTTATGTCCTAACAAGTGAAATTCTATATACAAAGGGTCCCAAAAGTTTCAACTGTGTTTCAATTAAGAGTACTATAAACAACAAAATATTTAATCTTATTAAAATAGGGTGATTTATCTAAATTCAGAAATTTCATAAGAGTTGTTTCAGAATGTGAACAAAAAGGGGTCAACAAATAGGGAAGAGAAAATAAAAGGTTCTGGGTTTAAAAATGTATTTAATAAAAAGGAAAAGAAAATGTTTCTGGATAAAAAAGTCTGTGTGTAACAAAGGGCAAGTTTCAACAAGTCTGTGTGTAACTAAGTTGGTTGTGTGTATGTAAAACAGCTAAAGCTATTTAAGGTTTTTCCTAAGGTGAAATACTAATGTTCTGATATAAGCCAAAGTTTAATCTATATGGTAAAATGACATGGTAAAATGACAAGGATTTCTTAGAAACACCAATTCATTCTTAACTTTGTGTCTCTTAAGTTTTATTAAAAATAGGGGTTTATACAATTATGGTTAAGCAACTGTTAAAAATTTGTACTACGTTATAAGTCTAAATTTTTCTTTAAAAACTAAAATTGGTAAGAACCAATTCCTCACTAAAATTAAAATAACTCTAACCACAGATGTACCTTATAACCCACAAAAACAAGGTATTGTTGAACATACACATCTCACCCTCAAAAATGTTCTTTATAAACAAAAAGGGGGAATAGAGGAGACCTTCAGGTCCCCTAAAGATAAACTTTCTCTTTGTCTCTTTGTTTGGGGTTTTTTAACTCTGGGTAATAAGGGTAACTCGGTGCTTTACTGGAGCTGCGGCTCAGTTTGTGTGTTTCCACGGAATAAACTAACTTACTACCTCTTTTTAGTCTCTTAGGAGGAACAGTTCAACTATGTAACAAAACAACTGCTTCTTTCAATTGTACTTTAGATTTGTGCTAAAATGCTTCTAGGTTCTTGCTGGCAGACTTAATGTGTGTTCCTACCTTCCTACCAGTCCCAGTCTCTGTTACAGATGCAAAATTGCCAGTGTTGCTATCAAGAAACAGGAGAGAATTTGACATCACAGCGGCTATGGTCACTGCAATAGTGGTTTCTGCAACAGCAGCACTAGCAACTGCCATACCTACAGCAACAGCAGTCAATCACTTGGCCAAAAATATAGCTGCAGCCTTACAGACTAAAGAGACCCTAAACCAACATCTAACAGCAGGCATACTCCTTATGAACCAGCGAGTGGACTTACTTCAAGAACAAATGGACATTTTACAGGAACTGTTAAACGTGGGATGTATTTATCATCTGGCGGGACTGTGCGTTACACCTGTAGCTTACCATAACCTTAGCTATGCAGCAAACTTGTCTAGAATCTTGTCTGCTCAGCTACAAACAAACTGGTCTTATACATTTGATAATCTTACTGCTATTCTTAGATCTCAAATTGTTAGTCTCTATGCTACTAGAGTTAATGTAGCCCCTATGTCCGAAGTGCTAAGTTGGCTATCCTCCTCTTTCAGCTTTGTAAGCAATGGGCAGGTATGGGAGCCTTTTGTATGTTCATGGTTGTTGCTGTTGTCTTCCTCACCCGCTTTATCATGCACATGCGCCGAGATCAAGTTAGAGATCGTATCATCTTCCATCAGGCCATGGCTGCCCTAGAGGCCGACAGCTCCCCACAAGTGTGGCTCGCGAGGCTGGACCATTGACCAGACGGGTAAGGTAGTAGGTAACGCCGTACCAACCTAAGACAGGAGCTGTAGCATGCTCTACAGTTATCCGATGACGGGTAAGGACGGTAGTTGACCACTCCGCCTAAGACAGGCTTGGTCCCGAGCTTTTCTTTTAAAAGAAAAAAGGGGGAACTGTCGGGGTTTCAGCCGGACCCCTGGCCCTAGGTGTGGCAAGGCTAAGATGGCGCCTGGCAGTGAGCCAGAGCAGTTAACTTTTGCACAAACAACTGACATTATTTTGAGGAAGTTCCAGGGATTGGCTGAGCTCCCTGATGGACAGTGCAGGTCCATGTATGCCTGCCTTTGCTGCCTGTATCTGTTAATGCTCTCCCCTCGTGCGAAAATGCTGATTGGTTACAAGTACTGTATATATTGGAGTGTAAGTTCCTCAAAGGGGGAACAAAAGAAGGAGAATAAAGAAAGAACTATGAGGAAGAAGCGCGCAAAATAAAGAGCTCAAAAGAACCAGGCTTGTGTCTTATCTCTCTGCGGGCAGGGAGTGCGATAGCAAAACTTCTTAACAAAATTTTAGCAAATTGCATACAAAAACATATTAAAAAGATAGTGCACCATGATCAAGTGGGTTTCATCCCAGGGATTCAAGGTTGGTTCAACATCAGGACATCAATAAATGTAATTCACCATATCAATAGACTTAAAGTCAAGAATCACATGATTATTTTGATAGATGCAGAAAAAGCATTTGATAAAACACAGCACCACTTCATGCTCAAAACACTAGAAAAAACGGGGATAGTGGGAACATTCCTTAACATTGTAAAGGCCATCTATGCTAAGCCCATGGCTAATATCATTCTAAATGGTGAAAAATTGAAAGCGTTCCCTCTAAAAACTGGAACAAGGCAGGGATGCCCTCTTTCACCACTTCTAATCAATATCGTCCTTGAAACTCTAGCCAGGCAATTAGACAGACCAAAGTAATTAAAGGGATACGAATAGGCAAAGAAGAACTCAAACTATCCCTATTTGCTGATGATATGATTGGATACTTAAAGGAACCAGGAAATTCCACCAGAAAACTTTTAGAACTCATAAGTGTGTTCAGTAAAGTAGCTGGATATAAGATCAATGCACATAAATCTAAGGTATTTTTATACATAAGCAATGAATCTTCAGAAAGAGAAATTAGGAAAACTACCCCATTCACAATTCTTTGAAAAAAATAAAATACTTGGGAATCAATCTCACAAAAGAGGTGAAAGAACTCTACAATGCGAACTACAGAACACTAAGGAAAGTAATTAAAGAAAACCTTACAAGATGGAAAGATCTCCCATGTTCTTGGATAGGAAGAATTAATATTGTCAAAATGGCCATACCACCAAAAGTGCTATACAGATTCAATGCAATTCCAATTAAAATCCCAATGATGTACCTTACAGAAATAGAACAAGCAATCATGAAATTCATCTGGAAGAATAAGAAACCCAGAATAGCTAAAGCAATCCTTGGCAGAAAGAGTGAAGCAGGGGGTATTGCAATACCAGATCTTCAACTCTACTACAAAGCAATAGTAACAAAAATGGCATGGTATTGGTACCAAAATAGAAAGGTGGATCAATGGTACAGAATAGAGGACAGGGACACAAACCCAAATAAATACAATTTTCTCATACTAGCCAAAGGGGCCAAAAATATGCAATGGAGAAAAGATAGCTTCTTCAACAAATGGTGCTGGGAGAACTGGAAATCCATATGCAACAGAATGAAACTAAACCCATATCTCTCACCATGCATGAAACTAAACTAAAAATGGATTAAGAATCTCAGAATCAGACCAGAGACCTTGCATCTTATAGAAGAAATAGTAGGTCCAGAGCTCCAACATGTCGGCTTAGGACCAGACTTCCTCAACAGGACTCCCATAGCACAAGAAATAAAAGCAAGAATTAACAACTGGGATAGATTCAAACTAAAAAGTTTTCTCTCAGCAAAGGAAACTATCAGCAATGCGAAGAAAGAGCCTACAGAGTGGGAGAAAATCTTTGCCAATCATACTTCAGATAGAGCACTAATCTCCAGAATCTATAAAGAACTCAAAAAACTCTACACCAAGAATGCAAATAATCCAATTGACAAATGGGCTAATGAAATGAATAGACACTTCACAGAAGAAGATCTACAAGCAATCAACAAACATATGGAAAAATGTTCAACATCTCTAGTAATAAGAGAAATGCAGATCAAAACCACCCTAAGATTCCATCTCACCCCAATTAGAATGGCAATTATCAAGAATACAAGCAACAACAGGTGTTAGCGAGGATGTGGGGAGAAAGGTACACTCATACATTGCTTGTGGGGCTGCAAATTAGTGCAGCCACTCTGGAAAGCAGTATGGAGACTCCTTAGAAAACTTGGAATGGGCCCACCATTTGACCCAGCTATCCCACTCCTTGGCCTATACCCAAAGGACTTAAAATCAGCATATTACAGAGATACAGCCACATCAATGTTCATAGCTGCTCAGTTCACAATAGCCAGATTGTGGAACCAACCTAGATGTCCTTCAATTGATGAATGGATAAAGAAACTGTGGTATATATATACAATGGAATATTAGTCAGCCATAAAGAGTGATAAAATTATGGCATTTGCAGGCAAATGGATGAAACTGGAGAATATCATGCTAAGTGAGATAAGCCAATCTCAAAAACCCAAAGGAAGAATGATATCGCTAATAAGTGGATGATGACACATAATGGGGGGTGGGAGGGGTTAGTGTTGGGGTTGGAGTTGTGTTTAGGGAGGGGGGCAGGAATGGAGGAAGGAAGGACTGTATAGAGGGAGGGGAGGGGTGGGAGGGGTGGGGGAGAAGGGAAAAAATGGCCGAATGAATCAAACAACATTATCCTATGTAAATTTATGAATACACAAATGGTATGCCTTTACGCCATGTACAGGCAGAGAAATGACATGTATCCCATTTGTTTACAATAAAAAAAAAAGTAAAAAAAAAAAATAAGTGGTAAAAGAGGGCATCCTTGTCTTGTTACAATTTTGGGGGAAATGATTTCAGTTTTTTTTCATTTTAGTATAATGGACATTTTGCAGAGAAAATAACTTTGAAAATGTTCAGGCATGTTTTTACTCTCCCCTGTTTTTCTTGTGTTTTTATTTTGTCAGATGCTTTTCCTACATCTAGTGAAATAATCCTGTGAGTGAGAAGGGGCTGTCGAGGGGCTGCTGAGATGTGCTGGCAGAGACCCCCAGCTCACCTTGCCAAACCCATGTTCCTGACATACAGTAAAATCCAACTGCTTTTGCTCCTCAGGTCCTTCACATCCAAACACTGCCTTATTTGATGTCTATTGATATTGGCTCTTAATATGTGATAATGTCAAAGAAAACACACTCAAATTTGACAAGTCCTGTACTTGAGTGTTAGGAAAGTTTTCCTCTGGTTGTCTGTCTCTATAGTAATGCAGAAATGTCTTAAATAAAAAGAACCCAGTCTTGAAAATATATGTCTTTCACATACATGCTCTGGAACATTCTCACAAATTATGCTCTGAGGTGCATCTAAGTGAAAATAAATTAGAGCCTGAAAATGATCAACTAGAAAGTGAACATGGTTCTAACTCTGAGGAGGAGAATTTTATAATAATAGAGAAAATAAAAATTCAAGGAACCCAGAAGTTGTTATAGTTATAATGAAAGAAGGCCAAGAATTTGATCTGCAAATAAAACCAACCATGAACATAATTACTCCTAGTTGGAATTTAAGTGTTGGACAAATGCCTAGGTGTAGTAAGCCAAAAAACCATCTCGATTCACCTTCTCCCAAGAAGTCAATCATGTTACTCAAATGAAAAGGCACAGTATTTATACTGTTAAAGATACTTATAAGAAAACAAAATCAATACAAATTTTGTTCCAGAAGCTACTATGTGATCATTGCAGTGCTGATAGCTATAAGAGCATGGGAACCAAATTAGAAAAGGTGAGATTCTATCTACCACATAGTGACAGAATAATGAAAGAATGTCCAGATGACCAATTACTGCAAGGCAAGTGAAGGTTTAGGAATGAGATAGGCATTTACAAGTAGAGGTCTTGGCATTAGAAAAAGCAAAAGTTCACCTTCAGAATGAGATAGATGTGCTCTTGTTGATACTCTTGGTTTTTCTCACTATCAATTATATTCTGATTTCTGCTTTTAAAAAGCTCAAGTATTAAATGGGGTTATCTAAATATGAAATTGTATCTAGAAATAGATGCTTGCTGCTCTCTCCATAAATAGGAGCTCAGGAAAATATTCTCATGATCTTTCTTCTTCATCAGCTTAAGTCAATTAGTCTTCCAAGTGCAAATGAACTGGAAGATTTAGTACTATACCATATGATCTTCTGAACCAAAATAGGAATAGAGGAAGTTGCTTACAGTATGTAATAAGCTTGAAGTGTTTTTATTTGGTTTTTGCTATTGAACTAAGATTAAGTGGCATTTATTTAAACAAAAAAATGGAAACGTCAGGGGAAGGAATTCATGACTGAGATGGAATATATCCATAGCCTAGATTTGGGATGTGTAACATTTTTTTTTCCAGTGAAAATAATCTGTTTATTGTGCTTTCATCTGTATAAATTCATCTGTTTTACTCAGACCATTGAAACTTATAATTCTAGTATAAGCACTTTAAAAATTTTTGACAAGTACATATAATTCTGCATTTTTGTTGTTGTTGCTGTTGTTGTACTGGGGATTGAACCCAGGGCCTCGTGCTTGCAATACTTATGCATTTTTTATATCACTACAGTTTAATGTTTCTGTTTCAGTCAGCCCTTTATTTTAAATTTTTTTTGGAAACTTGTTAATTTTGGTATGTTTGATTTTATTCCAAAAAGAAGCATTAAATCTCAGTCCCAAATGTTGGAATTGATACTAATGTAGAACATGGACTTATGAAGATCACTGAGTTTCAAAAATAAACAAAAATATAGAGATATACTTCTAAAACAAATGTAGTGGCATATGAACTGGGAGGCTTCCCATCTCCCAAGGAAGCATTGCTTCACTTTCCCTAGGTCACACTTAACATATCTGTTTAGTATGAAATTCGGGACAATTTATCTGAACCAGCATTATGAAATTGTGACATCTTTACATGCCACCAAGATGATAGGTAGTGCCACTTGGGAGCTTGGACAGCATCCCTTCATGCTCAAAACACTAGAAAAAATAGGGTTAGTGGGAACATTCCTTAACATTGTAAAGGCCATCTATGCTAAGCCCATGGCTAATATCATTCTAAATGGTGAAAAACTGAAAGCATTCCCTCTAAAAACTGGAACAAGGCAGGGATGCCCTCTTTAAGCACTGCTTTTCAATATCATCCTTGAAACTCTAGCCAGAGCAATTAGACACACCAAAGAAATTAAAGGGATACGAATAGGCAAAGAAGAACTCAAACTATCCCTATTTGCTGATGATATGATTATATACTTAGAGGAACCAGGAAATTCCACCAGAAAACTTTTAGATCTCATTAGTGAATTCAGTAAAGTAGCGGAATATAAAATCAATGCATATAAATCTAAGACATTTTTATACATAAGCAATGAATCTTCAGAAAGAGAAATTAGGAAACTACCCCATTCACAATAGCTTCAAAAAAAAATAAAATACTTGGGAGTCAATCTCACAAAAGAGGTGAAAGACCTCTACAATGAGAACTACAGAACACTAAAGAAAGAAATTAAAGAAAACCTTACAAGATGGAAAGATCTCCCATGTTCTTTTGGATAGGAAGAATTAATATTGTCAAAATGGCCGTACTACCTAAAGTGCTATACAGATTCAATGCAATTCCAATTAAAATACCAATGATGTACCTTACAGAAATAGAGCAAGCAATTATGAAATTCATCTGGAAGAATAAAAAACCCAGAATAGCTAAAGCAATCCTTGGCAGAAAGAGTGAAGCAGGGGTATCACAATACCAGTTTTTCAACTCTACTACAAAGCAATAGTAACAAAAACGGCATGGTATTTGTACCAAAATAGAAAGGTGGATCAATGGTACAGAATAGAGGACACGGATACAAACCCAAATAAATACAATTTTCTCATACTAGACAAATGTGTCAAAAATATGCAATGGAGAAAAGATAGCCTCTTCAACAAATGGTGCTGGGAGAATTGGAAATCCATATGCAACAGAATGAAACTAAACCCATATCTCTCAACATGGATGAAACTAAACTCAAAATGGATTAAGGATCTGGGAATCAGACCAGAGACCTTGCATCTTATAGAAGAAATAGTAGGTCCAGAACTCCAACATGTCGGCTTAGGACCAGACTTCCTCAACAGGATTCCCATGGCATAAGAAATAAAAGCAAGAATTAACAACTGGGATAGATTCAAACTAAAAAGTTTTCTCTCAGCAAAGGAAACTATCAGTAATGCGAAGAAAAACCCTACAGAGTGGGAAAAAATCTTTACCAATCATACTTCAGATAGAGCACTAATCTCCAGAACTATAAAGAACTCAAAAAACTCTACACCAAGAATGCCAATAATCCAATTGACAAATGGGCTAAGGAAATGAATAGACACTTCACAGAAGAAGATCTACAAGCAATCAACAAACATATGGAAAAATGTTCAACATCTCTAGTAATAAGAGAAATGCAAATCAAAACCACCCTAAGATTCCATCTCACCCCAATTAGAATGGCGATTATCAAGAATACAAGCAACAACAGGTGTTAGCGAGGATGTGGGGAGAAAGGTACACTCATACATTGCTTGTGGGGCTGCAAATTAGTGCAGCCACTCTGGAAAGCAGTGTGGAGACTCCTTAGAAAACTTGGAATGGGCCCACCATTTGACCCAGCTATCCCACTCCTTGGCCTATACCCAAAGGACTTAAAATCAGCATATTACAGAGATACAGCCACATCAATGTTCATAGCTGCTCAGTTCACAATAGCCAGATTGTGGAACCAACCTAGATGTCCTTCAATTGATGAATGGATAAAGAAACTGTGATATATATATATATATATATATATATATATATATATATATATACAATGGAATATTACTCAGCCATAAAGACTGATAAAATTTTGGCATTTGCAGGCAAATGGATGAAACTGGAGAATATCATGCTAAGTGAGATAAGCCAATCTCAAAAAACCAAAGGAAGAATGATATCACTAATAAGTGGATGATGACACATAATGGGGGGTGGGAGTGGTTAGTGTTAGGGTTAGAGTTAGGGTTAGGGAGGGGGGCAAGAATGGAGGAAGGAAGGACTGTAGAGAGGGAAAAGAGGGGTGGGAGGGGTGGGGGGGAAGGGAAAAAATAATAGAATGAATCAAACAACATTACCCTATGTAAATTTATGATTACACAAATGGTATGCCTTACGCCATGTACAAACAGAGAAACAACATGTATCCCATTTGTTTACAATAAAAAAAAATGGTTCTCCTTAAAAAAATAAAAAAAAAATAAATGGACCAATTTCAAGTAATGAAATAGAAGAAGTCATCAAAAGCCTACCAACAAAGAAAAGTCCAGGACCAGATGGGTTCTCAGCCGAGTTCTTCAAAACCTTTAAAGAAGAGCTCATTCCAATACTTCTCAAAGTATTCCATAAAATAGAAGAGGAGGGAACCCTCCCAAACTCATTCTATGAAGCCAATATGACCCTGATACCTAAATCATACAGAGACACATCGAGGAAAGAAAATTTCAGACCAATATCCTTAATAAACATCGACGCAAAACTTCTCAACAAAATTTTAGCAAATCGCATACAAAAACTTATTAAAAAGATAGTGCACCATGATCAAGTGGGTTTCATCCCAGGGATGCAAGGTTGGTTCAACATCAGAAAATCAATAAATGTAACTCACCATATCAATAGACTTAAAGTCAAGAATCACATGATTATTTCAATAGATGCAGAAAAAGCATTTGATAAAATACAACACCCCTTCATGCTCAAAACACTAGAAAAAATAGGGATAGTGGGAACATTCCTTAACATTGTAAAGGCCATCTATGCTAAGCCCATGGCTAATATCATTCTAAATGGAGAAAACTGAAAGCATTCCCTCTAAAAACTGGAACAAGGCAGGGATGCCCTCTTTTACCACTTCTTTTCAGTATCGTCCTTGAAACTCTAGCCAGAGCAATTAGACAGACCAAAGAAATTAAAGAGATACGAATAGGCAAAGAAGAACTCAAACTATCCCTATTTGCTGATGATATGATTATATACTTAGAGGAACCAGGAAATCCACCAGAAAACTTTTAGATCTCATTAGTGAATTCAGTAAAGTAGCGGAATATAAAATCAATGCACATAAATCTAAGGCATTTTTATACATAAGCGATGAATCTTCAGAAAGAGAAATTAGGAAAACTACCCCATTTACAATAGCACCGTAAAAAATAAAATACTTAGGAATCAATCTCACAAAAGAGATGACAGACCTCTACAATGAGAACGACAGAACACTAAAGAAAGAAATTAAAGAAAACCTTACAAGATGGAAAGATCTCCCATGTTCTTGGATAGGAAGAATTAATATTGCCAAATGGTCATACTACCAAAAGTGCTATACAGATTCAATGCAATTCCAATTAAAATCCCAATGATGTACCTTACAGAAATAGAGCAAGCAATTATGAAATTCATCTGGAAGAATAAAAAACCCAGAATAGCTAAAGCAATCCTTGGCAGAAAGAGTGAAGCAGGGGGTATTGCAATACCAGATCTTCAACTCTACTACAAAGCAATAGTAACAAAAACGGCATGGTATTGGTACCAAAATAGAAAGGTGGATCAATGGTACAGAATAGAGGACACGGACACAAACCCAAATAAATACAATTTTCTCATACTAGACAAATGTGTCAAAAATATGCAATGGAGAAAAGATAGCCTCTTCAACAAATGGTGCTGGGAGAATTGGAAATCCATATGCAACAGAATGAAACTAAACCCATATCTCTCACCATGCATGAAACTAAACTCAAAATGGATTAAGGACCTCGGAATCAGACCAGAGACCTTGCATCTTATAGAAGAAAAAGTAGGTCCAGAGCTTCAACATGTCGGCTTAGGACCAGACTTCCTCAACAAGATTCCCATAGCACAAGAAATAAAAGCATGAATTAACAACTGGGACAGATTCAAACTAAAAACTTTCTCTCAGCAAAGGAAACTGTCAGCAATGCAAAGAAAGAGTCTACAGAGTGGGAGAAAATCTTTGCCAATCATACTTCAGATAGAGTACTAATCTCCAGAATTTATAAAGAACTCAAAAAACTCTACACCAAGAATGCAAGTAATCCAATCAACAAATGGGCTAAGAAAATGAATAGACACTTCACAGAAGAAGATCTACAAGCAATCAACAAACGTATGGGAAAAAGTTCAACATCTCTAGTAATAAGAGAAATGCAAATCAAAACCACCCTAAAATTTCATCTCATCCCAATTAGAATGGCGATTATCAAGAATACAAGCAACAACAGGTGTTAGCGAGGATGTGGGGAGAAAGGTACACTCATACATTGCTTGTGGGGCTGCAAATTAGTGCAGCCACTCTGGAAAGCAGTATGGAGACTCCTTAGAAAACTTGGAATGGGCCCACCATTTGACCCAGCTATCCCACTCCTTGGCCTATACCCAAAGGACTTAAAATCAGCATATTACAGAGATACAGCCACATCAATGTTCATAGCTGCTCAGTTCACAATAGCCAGATTGTGGAACCAACCTAGATGTCCTTCAATTGATGAATGGATAAAGAAACTGTGATATATATATATATATATATATATATATATATATATATATATATACACAATGGAATATTACTCAGTCATAAAGACTGATAAAATTTGGCATTTGCAGGCAAATGGATGAAATTGGAGAATATCATGCTAAGTGAGATAAGCCAATCTCAAAAAACCAAAGGAAGAATGATATCACTAATAAGTGGATGATGACACATAATGGGGGGTGGGAGGGGTTAGGGTTAGGGTTAGAGTTAGGGTTAGGGAGGGGGGCAAGAATGGAGGAAGGAAGGAATTTATAGATGGAAAAGAGGGGTGTAAGAGGTGGGGGGAAGGGAAAAATAACAGAATGCATCAAACAACATTACCCTATGTAAATTTATGATTACACAAATGGTATGCCTTTACGCCATGTACAAACAGAGAAACAACATGTATCCCATTTGTTTACAATAAAAAATAAAAAATAAAAAAAATAAAAAAATAAAAGCTTTCAGTTAAGAAAAAAAAAAAAAAAGGAGTCTTAAGGTAAAATGGAGTCTGTTTAGTCATTGCCCATAATGTCCTGACCTATAACATTTCCATGGAGTCAAATATGTCCACCCATCTGAGTCTCACTTGTTGAGTAAGGGGCTTTGACCCCCAGATGATAATTGTAAATTTGCTCATTTCTGTTTGTAATTCAATCAGTTTTTTTGCCTCATGAATTGTGCATCTGTTTGGGTACAAAAACATTCAAGATTGTGTATATTCTTTTTTAATTGAATCTTTTATCACTGTGAAATGATCATGGTTATTGCCATTAGGGTTTTATAATAGGAAATCTAATTTGGTCTTTAAATAGTCATTCCTGTTAAGTTATCTTCTCTCAAGTGTCAGTGTGGTTTACCCTTTGTCACATGTTTAATCAATTTGTATCTATATTAAAAAGTATTTCTCATAGGAAATGGGAAGCATATGGTTGCAGGAAGCATATTTCTTCTAGGAAGTTTAGCTGAATCAGACTATTTTGTCCATACTGACAACCTGTTTTTTAATTGCAGTTCTTTGACCTTTTAACATGATTGTTATATACATTTGTTCCTTGAGCAGTGTTGGGGTTAGGAGTGCCAACCACCTCTGCAGTCAAACACTCTTGAGTGTATATTTGAACCCTGCAAAATAATAGTTACTAGTAGACTGCTGTTGACCAAACGTTTCTTCATAATATAAACAATTAAAATATTTTGTGGGTTAAAGGTGTTGTATGTGGGGAAAATATACAAAAACTGTGAGAGATCACTTTGTACAGTGATAGCCAGTTTACTGGAGACAAACTGCTCCCATGGAGATGACTAGTCCCGGGTTGCCTTTTAAGCAGATGCACATGACACTTGAGTTCACCTCAATACCCATAGGAGGTGATTACAAAATTGTGAGTGCATTTATGAACTATAACATCTGCCTTCTCTGAGTTTTTAAAAATTGTTTCTAATTTCCTAAAAAAAAAAAAAGAAAAAAAAATCTGTGAATAAGACAAATGACAGAGTTCAAGCCTGTTTTGTTCAATGGTTAATGTAGTTGGGCTTAACTGTCATCATGCTCTTTGATTTCTATAAGTTTTTCTCCCTACATGTGTAATTTGCATTTCTTTCAAAATTATATCTTTCCTGCCACCTATTCTCCTTTTTTATTTCAAAATTAAATTTTATTTACATTTAAGTGACACCTAGTCACATGTTTCAAAATTCATAGAGTCCCCACATCACCCAGCTCCCTCCCTACTACCAGTGTTGCCAGATTCTTAGACTTCTATTGGGAGATGCTTTTGTACCATTCTTCATTCTTTCTACAAATGACATATACTTTATAAAGTGTTCTGTGCCTTACTTTTCTCACTTAACAATATGTCTTAGAGAATGTTGTATATTATCAGCACATAAAGGGCTTCCTCATTGTTTTATGGCCACAGAGAACTCATTATATGGAAGCATCATCATTTATTTAACCAGTTCTCAATAGATGGGACATTTAGGTTGTTTCCAAAATTTGCTTTTCCAACAACAAAGCAGTAGTGAAAAACTTGTATAGACATTATTCCTCACAGACGTGAGTATGCCCATTAATGCTATAAATATTGTAAAATGGATGCTGACAGTGTTTTCTGCCATATGGATCTCTTCCTCCTTTTCTTTTTCAACCTCTGGTTGGCCCAAGTGATTTTTACATGTATGGGCAGTGGGCTGTTCTAATGCCCTAAAGCAACCTTGAAACCTTTGTGTTTAAGGACGAGCCAAATGTTTACTTTTATTCTTAGCATTTTATGCTTTTTTTGGGGGGAGTGGTACTAGGGATTGGATTGAAGGGCACTCAACCACTGAGCCACATCCTTAGCCCTATTTTGTATTTTTTTTAGAGACAGGGTCTCACTGAGTTGCTAGGTGCCTGACTAAGTTGCTGAGGCTGGCTTTGAACTCTCCATCCTCCTGCCCCCCTCCTTTTTTAAAATTTTATTTCAGGATTCAGTTAGGTTATTGATAATGAGCTTGGTTCTTCTCAGTCTTGTTTTTATGATTTGTCAGTTGATCAGCTGGTTATGAATTCTCCACTACTGGAACTTGCTGATGACTCTACCCTTGTCCTATGAAATATCTGATATTCCACAGACTGATAGGAAGAGACACTGTTCCTGGCACTCCATGAACAGAAGGCAGTTTCCTCCAATCTTCTGCAGTGCTTTTCCCTTTGGTATCAGTTGCTTCTTGACACTCATGTGTTTGTTGTCCATTGGTGTTCTAAATATTCAAAGGGGGCTCTCTACAGATCTCCAGGACTCTTTCTCTGTACTGCTTTCTCCTCTCCTGCTTTGTCCTGTTTTCTCTCTGTCTTGGTTTTACCAGAATCTCAGCCCCATCACCTCAGCCCAGTGAAGCTGATAGACTCTACTTCTGCTTCTCCTTGAGTCAGGTCCAGGAAACTGCCTCACAACAGGGAGATGGCACACTTGCAGAGCTTACATCATTTGTTTCCTGTCTACTGGGGAACATTGTCCTCTTTGCCTGTCTTGAAAATTTCTATTTAATGTATTTTGCCTGTTTGGGTTTTGGTAGTTTCAGGTGGGCTCAGGAAGCAGAGCCTGTTACTCCATCTTGGCCAGAAGCAGATTGTAAAAGAGTTTCAGTACATGCTGTGTGTGGACTGGAATGCTCTTCTTCACCCTCTATCCAACAGCTTCCTGATCATCCTTCATTTCTCTGGGTAGACATATTTTCCTCAGGGAAATCTTTCTGTAGATTTGATTCCATTATGTGATTATAAAACTTAATTTCCTTACATTATGCATTTATTTGTCTGTCTTCACCTCTATACTTTAAGCTAAAGAAGAACATGAGTCTCATCTGATAGGTTGCTCTGCAGAATATATTATATTGTGCTCATTGAAATTGTAGGCACTCTGCATATTTGTTCAGTGCATGAGTGAGTTCCTGTGAAAATATAAGTCCTTCATGTATGAAAAATATTTAAATATTTTACTTCTATCTTGTTACCTCCCTTACACAGATTCTGTTAGACTATCTGAAATCAAGGATGCAGTTATTTCATCTCAAAGAATAATAGAACATAAAAAATGTCACTGTTCGCAGTGCTTCCCACTTATAGAAAAACTTGCAGAAATCAAAAATGAAGTTTATGGAATAAAAATGGAGTTATTGGAACAAAAAAAGTAAAATCCTATCTAGAACATGAAAAAGCAGAGTGGAGACAAAAACTCTCAAATTTGATGTATGATATCCTAAATTTAGAGAAATGTTTGAATGATTTTTAAAAATTTAACTACAGATATATAGGAGACTTTTAGTATTCCCTGACTTACCTTTTGGCATTTCATAAGGAAGTCAACTTACTATTCTGGAGTGTGAAAATCTTGGACATAATCAAGTTGGTAGGAATGATTACTTCTACCAATTAAATGCTTATTCTCCCCAGTGACAATGTTACTGGCTACATGGAAGCCCACTTTACAGGAATCTCAGTATTTTGTTATAGATGAAAATTTGGGTTGTCTTGCTTTCATTTACAAAAAAATTTGTATGGCAATCATTTCTTTAAGAAGCCTCATTTATAGAAATCATTTTCTACATGTTTCTTTTGACTAAATTTTTCAAAGTAGATTTGGCTACAGTAGAGTCATTTTTTAAAAAAGCATTTGATCAGGATTACTGATGATTTTATTAGAGTTCTTAGACTAGTACGATTCACAGTACTAGAGAGTATCTTCCCATGTTTTCATACAGCACATATCAGCACATTACTATAACCCAAGGCTAGTCTAAGAACTCTAATTCCTGTTATTAAACTTTTAATCATTTATTTTTTATTTATATTTTCAAGTGATCTTGATTATTATGTACTTTATAAGCAATGTAAAAATCAGCCTTGGAAAAAGACAGGACCACTATTTAATCCAATAAGAGATGTTCTTTTACCAGAGAAATTGAAACTAATTTTACTTATGAATGAGAAAAGTCGAATAAAATCATCAGTAATCACTTTTCAGTTTATATTTTCTTTCATGGGTCTTAAGAATAAAACAGTACTGAGGGATCTAGTTCAGCTGTAGCACACCTACCCCCTTGAACAAGATCCTGCATTGACTCCATACACCAGAAGAAAAAAAAGTGTATAATTTTTCAAAACATGTTTCTTGGTTGAGGAAAATGGTCATTTCTTTCTCTGTTGGAACTGTGAATTCACTTAAACTTTCTAGAGTACAATTTAGAAATCCTGATCAAATGCTTTTTAAAAAATGACTCTACTGTAGCCAAATCTACTTTGAAAAATTTAGTCAAAAGAAACATGTAGAAAATGATTTCTATAAATGAGGCTTCTTAAAGAAATGATTGCCATACAAATTTTTTTGTAAATGAAAGCAAGACAACCCAAATTTTCATCTATAACAAAATACTGAGATTCCTGTAAAGTGGGCTTCCATGTAGCCAGTAACATTGTCACTGGGGAGAATAAGCATTTAATTGGTAGAAGTAATCATTCCTACCAACTTGATTATGTCCAAGATTTTCACACTCCAGAATAGTAAGTTGACTTCCTTATGAAATGCCAAAAGGTAAGTCAGGGAATACTAAAAGTCTCCTATATATCTGTAGTTAAATTTTTAAAAATCATTCAAACATTTCTCTAAATTTAGGATATCATACATCAAATTTGAGAGTTTTTGTCTCCACTCTGCTTTTTCATGTTCTAGATAGGATTTTACTTTTTTGTTCCAATAACTCCATTTTTATTCCATAAACTTCATTTTCGATTTCTGCAAGTTTTTCTATAAGTGGGAAGCACTGCGAACAGTGACATTTTTTATGTTCTATTGTTCTTTGAGATGAAATAACTGCATCCTTGATTTCAGATAGGCTAACAAAATCTGTATAAGGGAGATAACAAGATAGAAGTAAAATATTTAAATATTTTTCATACATGAAGGACTTATATTTTCACAGGAACTCACTCATGCACTGAACAAATATGCAGAGTGCCTACAATTTCAATGAGCACAATATAATATATTCTGATTCCCTAACTTCCCCACCCCCATTGTGAATTAGCATCTGCATATCTGAGAAAACATTTGGCCTTTGGTTCTTTGGAATTGTCTTGCTTTGTGTGACCAATTACAACAAATTTTAAAAAACACACCACCAACAACAAAAACAAACCAAAGTGCAAGCAAGCTTCAGGATTTTCCCCCCAGTCCCCTGACTCCATTTCTAGTTCTCTTCCACCAAGACAGTAATTTCTGTCCTCTAAGTATATAACTACAAAAGAAGGCTTATGGTTCAAAAATCCTAAGACCAAATAAAGTAATATGTATAAGGCTCTTCTCAGAAAATCCTGAAATCAGACAATTCCAAAGAACCAAAGGCCAAATGTTTTCTCAGAATAGAGGATTAGGCAGAGGGGAGTGTAAGGAGGGGAGGAGGTATGGGGTTAGGAGGATAATAGTTTGCTTACACTTTCACCTCACCCTTTTTCAAAATTGTGGATTAAAAAGGAATTCACTGGTATATGTAGAAGTGCTGAGTTTAGAGCTTGGATTTAATTAGATGTAATTCTTATAATGAAATACAAAAATATTAGAAAATTAGAATATGTGTAGAACATTTTTGGGAAAGGAAACCAAAGAACTTTGGGAAATTTTCATCAGTAAAGTATATATACATCCATAGCTCTCACAATGGGATGCCTCTGTATATTAGTTATTAGTTTATAAATAATTTTAACATGGTCAAACCTACTAATCACTTATTTTATGTCTCATATTCTTTTGTAACTCAGGAAAAGTGTTCTTTAATTCTGAGAGTCTTAAAAATTATCATTTCTTTCATTCTCCTAGATTCCTTTTCTTCAATTAACTTCTTGAGCTTCTGGAAATGTATGCTTTATAAGCTCTGAAATTTAGATCTACTTTTTCTCCAGTTAGATATACATTTATTGCAACCATTTTGATGTACATAATAATAGTCTATTTTGTTATTTCAGAGCAAATTGGGATCTATCATTTTGCTGAGTGCTACCTAAATATCTTCTTGGTTTCTTAGGATTTTACTAGTGATGAAAGAGGAAAATATCTGTTGGATCAATATCAGAGGATAGAAGACACAAAATCTATGACAAGACTAGAAATAAACAAAATAAAACAAGAGAACCAGAAAAGGAAAGAAATACTTTGAAGATATTAAAATTGTTAAAGGAAAGTATGACCTTTGAAAACCAATCAAAAGGAAAGCGGCAGAAACACTTAGAGATAATCCATTCCAGCATAATGAGCAATTCAATAACATTAATGTGAGATTAGAAAGCAAAAATTTCAACCTGAGTATGAGAAACAAAACAGGGAAAGACTACAAACAGAAATCAAGTCTTACCATGACAGATTGACTGCTGCTCCCTCCTGTCTTCCTGAAAGCCAGACATCAAAAGCATACCAAGAATTTGCTTTCCAGAGAGCCAGAGATGAATATTTGCATTCACACACTGAGGTGAATTGTAATAACTCTCACAGCAAAGTTAATAGTGAGGTTTTTTTCCCAAGAACTTGTTAAGTATGAAAGAAATATCAGTAGCCTACAAAATAAGTTCTGTCAGATAGTGCAAGCTCATAAAAAATCACTTTGGTTTTAGAAAATGCACAAAGAGATGTAAGGCAGGCAGAGCACCAAGTGAAAGAAATCACACACACACTGGCAAAATGAAAAAACTAAGGTGAATAAATGTTATGGGAAGCAGGATTCCACAGAGAAGAGAACAAAACTGCAAAATGAAAATACATTGGTTCAACAATTGCAGGAACTTTATAATGAAACTGACAGTAAAGACATAGTAACACATATCCAAGGTGAATGTCATGATGTTGTAGAAAATTTTCAAGTTAGTAATAAAGAACACAATCTCATTCTGGAAAAAGACTTTGAGAAATTAAGCAATAAGTGGAGTCATTCTGAAGAAAGACTGCATCCATATGAAAATGAGAAAACAAAGACAAGTATCAATAATGAAAAATATGAATTGCCTTTGAAGGAAAATTCAAAGTAATGTTTTATTATGATAAGTGTTGAATCTAGTTGTATGAAAAACTACATCTACTATAAATGTATTTGCTATATCAATTCTAAAATGTAACCTCACTTCTGCTGAATTCAACTTAGACCTTTTTTCCAACACAAAGCAATAATCCATGTTTGAAGTGATGTCTACCAATTTCCCTGCTCTGGTAATGTATAATTTATACATTATCTGCATGTTTTGAAATATCACACTGCACCTTATAAATATGTACAATTATATGCTAATTAAAAATAATCAGAGTTACATTGAACTGCATTCAAAATTTACCAAAAAGAGAAACAATTGAAAATGTTGGATCTGAGATATGCTATACTTTGAGTAAAGGCATTGTATTTCCTATGAAGTTTGAAGACATTAATTTATAAAATTTTTAGTATATATATATATGTATACACACACACACATATCATATATAATGATGTTAATATGTCATCTTTTGTTTGAATTCAAATTTAATTAAGCTTATAGATCTGCTAGTTTGCAGGAATATGTCATGCAAGGTGGATGCAATCATCAATTTTCAAACAAAACAAAAAAATTGATCCAGATTCCAGAATAAATAAGCAGCACTAAAAAAAAAAAAAAAAAAGAAATGTGAACCACTGTAGATAATGAGGCCCTGAAAGACCACACCAACCAAATATAATGTATGGATCTCTCCTGGAATGTGGATTAAGAAAATCAATTGTAAAAAGATTTTGAAAACTTTCAATTTTAGACTACAGAAAGGTTGCTTATAGTACTAAGAATTCTCACATATCCTTCACGTATTAAGGACTTACCATGTTTACTTTATCACTTCGCACATTGCTGGGAATTGAGCCCAAGTTCTTGCTCAGGCTTAGCAGTGAGCTATGCCCCACCACTGAATAATATTTTTAATGTCTTTAAGTTGCCATGTTTGAAGACCATAATGAAGCAGAGAAATAGAAATGCTTATAGACAGAGGAGCTGAAGGTGTAGATGATATATTTTGTATAATTCTCCTTCACACGCATTTTACCTATTTGGTGATTTTCTTTTATTCATGCCAAGTTTAGAAGAATTTGAAACCACCATCTCAATTTCTGATGACCACTTACTTGTTTCAAGCCATCTGATTTTCATGAAATCATAATATGATGAATTTTGGCAAAATCATAATTGATGTACTCTACACACTGTTCTTCTGCTATTAATTGCACATGTTCGCAGATACTTGTTCAAACTTGCTATATTGTAGCTTTCTGTGGTTCATTAATTGGGTATTGAATCTCCATTTGAGACTATCAAAGTGTGGTAGGATTCATGTACAGTAGGAATGGAGTGAGGAGTGGAACAAGTTGTAGGAGCTGTGGTCAGGAAACAGAGGCAGACAAGGTACCTAGGTCTCCTTTTTATTCTGAGATGGAAATATATTGAAAGACATGAGCAGAGGACTGAATGTGCGAGGAATTCTGGTGTTAATTTTGAGTTTCTAAGTAAAAGGTGGGAGTAATATTCTCCTCTGTAGAATTCTCCAGCCCTAGTTCAATCTACATACCAGATTGATAATTCAGTAGGTTGTCAAGCAGTACAAGCAGTCTTCATCAGGGGAGGAATGGATAGAGGGTGAATCTTTGTCTAAAGAGCGTAGGATTGATTAGACATGAAGATAACACCTTCTGTGTCCTTAGTGGAATTCAGAATAATGTTTATCTACAGTAGGTGGATTGATGTACATGGTGATATTTTTAAAAGAATATGTAAGAGTTTATCAACATACAGAAATAATAAGGTGGTTTATAAAATTAACACATATTTTATCAGGTGGAGTGAGATGAATTCAAGAAGGAGTGGCTTCACTAGAAGTTTCATCTGATTATTATCTTAATTAAGAAGAGGAGTCAGACACAGGATTTCAGAAGAAACTAGGTCAAGTCACAAGTCAAATATTGTGAAATTGCACATTTAACAATCAATCTAAAGTTTGTTAAATAAAGTGTTTTAGAACACTAATTTCAGTGCATAGCATTTTGGATTTCCATTGTAATTTATTACAATTTTGTTATTATTGTCTTTATGGTAAACTTGTTTTTGTTTTTCAGTTCTGGGGTTGAACCCAGGACTTGAAGTTGTAAGGAGTGGGTGTTCTCATATTAATCTTATCATTCCAATACTTGTCATGCTACCTGACCATACAAATGCTGAACTGATAAAGGAAGAATGGGGAAAACAGAAGTGCTGAGTGCCACAATGATAATTAAAGCAGTGTACAACTATGGGCATATTATATTCCATAATAATGTTTTACAACATGCCCAGTAAACAGTGAAATCTTTGAAAGAATAATGTAATAATTAATTGTTTTCCATTTACTACAGAATTTGAACCTGGACTTGCTAGAACTTCCAAAAACTTACTGCAGTAAAAATATGTAGTCATTTTATAATCATTTAAAAATCTTTTTTACCATGTGTTCTACTGCTCTCAAATCCTATATTTTTATGTTTTTCTAAAGCTTATTATATATTTCTGGTTTAGCATTTCAAGTTTCCCCTTATTTTTCCTTTCTATACATTTAGTTTTTCATGTTTCTTGCACTTTTTAAACTATTTCTACTTTCTTTTTTTACTTTATTTTTAATGTATTCATTCTGGTCAATCCTTAATTAGTAAACTTATATTACTCATTTTCAGACTTTCAAAAATAAATGCAGAGGACTGTTTCTCTCAGAACAATGTTAGCTATATTTGCTGTAAAATATTTCTTTGTAGCAAAATATTTTGTCATTATTCCAATTCCTCTTTAATCCAGGGGCTATGTGACAAATGGATTGTTATTTTTTCCACTCAAGTGGCTTTAGCTTTAATTTTGGCAGTGATAATGGGTATTTGTATATATACATAGAATACACAATTTCACAAAATCGAGTGAGCATATATTAAATTTAAAAATTTGATCTTTCTTGGCATCTACAAATAATTTGAATTGCAAGTATGCACCCATTTGATTTTTATGTACTCAAGCTACCCAAAAGTCAGCTGGTTAAACACTACCCTAACAAGCATGTGGTCATTAATAACTATATGAATCTAAATATCACATTATTGGTGCTTTTTTTTCTTCCCATTTTATTTCCAAATATGGACCTAAAGATTTAGACTAACATTATTTTGCTATTTCCAATACTGTGGTCCTTAACAATGTTTTAATGTTATTACAATTACTATAGTGTGATCAAGGTTACATGCTTTTTTTCACAACTTTTGATTGGTGCCTTGTAGTGTACACAATGATGGGATTGTCATTATGTATTCATGCATTGGTACAATATGACAATACAGTTTGACCAACCTCACTCTCTAACACTTCCTCCCTCCTACACATCCCTCCCTACACTTGATCCCTTTCCTTTACCTGATCTTCCTTTGATATTCATAGATTAGACCCATGTTCTTCCATGTTTCTTCATGATTTTCCTCTTTAGCCTCTGTTTGTGAGAGAAAACAAACAACACTTGACCTTCTGAGTTTGATTTATTTGCTTAACATAATTCCTTGCTGCCAGTCGCAAATTTATTTGTGTTCTCCCTGAATAAAATTCCAGTGTGTATATAGACCACAATTTGTTCATTCACCCTTCTGTTGCATGAACACCTACACTGGCTCCATAGTTTGGCAATTGTGAATTGTGCTACTTGAAAACGTGGGTATGCATGTATCCTTGTAGAAAGATAACTTTAATTCTTCATGAGAAATGCGTGAAAGATGGTATAGCTGATAGTTCCATGTCTAGTATTTTGAGGAACCTCCATACTGATTTCCAGAGTGGTTTCACTAATTGGCCATCCCAATAACAGTACAAAAGCGTTCCTTTTTCTCCACATCCTGTATAGCATGTATGATGTGTATTCTTGACATCTGACATTCTGACTGGTGTGAGAAGAAATCAGTATAGTTTGATTTGCTTTTCCCTTATAGCTATGATATTGAACAAATATTTGTAGGCCATGTGTATTTCATCTTTTGGGAATTTTCTGTTTACTTCTTTGCCTGTTTGCTAATTGGGTTATTTAATTTTTTGGTATAAATTTTACATTTTTTTATATATTCTAGACATTAAAGCTCTGTCAGAAGAGTAGCTAGGAAAGATCTTCTCCCATTTTATAGGCTCTGGCTTCATGTTTCTAACTGTTTCCTTTGCTGTACAGAAGGGCTTAATGAATGTTATCCCATTTATAAATTCTTGGGGTTATTTCCTAAGCTTATGGGATCCCTAAAAATGTGTTGTTATATTTTTTCCCCCAATAGTGGATTTAGATTTCATGTTGTTGCGATGAGAATGGTATGTGTGTGTTTGTGTGTAATACACAAGTCATGAAGTTGAATAAAAGTGAGCACAAAACTAAATCTAAATAAAAATATTTAAAATGTTCTTGGTGTTTACAACTAAATTTGGAGTGAAGTGTTATGCATCTGAGTTTTACATACATCAAAACTGCCTACATGCCAGCTGATTAAATAGTACACTAAATTATGGAACTATTTGTCACATTATGGAAGACTTATTGTATTTTCCAATTTTTATTTCCAAATATGGACTGAAGGTTTAAAACAACATTATTTTGCCACATCAATGATGTGAGACATACCAATGTTTAATGTATTACAACTATTATAGTGCAATCACCTTTCTTTAAGTTTTCATTTTAATACTCCAATGTTTTCTTCCTGATGAGAAAGAATGTCTAAGGCCTTAAATATTTCTCCTTTGTTAATTGAATTTTTTGGAAATAGTCCTTAAAATTAATGTTCCAGGTCCTATTATAAAGAACTTTGAAACCCTCTGCCTCAGCCTGGGGATGGCTGGATTTCAGGCATGCACACTGGACATAACTTCTCAATCTTATTAAGAGAATAAAGAGGCAAGTGAAACTTCAATATTGATAAAAGAAAGAGAAATAATCACAAGCCTAGAAGAAATTTTAATGTTTTTAGTAATGAACTATAGTTCTACAATATATATGGGGATTTGTTTTTTACATAACCATATATACATGAAATAAATTGGCTCCACTTCAGTCCCAGTACTTTCTCTTTCTTCCCCTTCCTCTTCCCTTTTCCCATTCCTCTAATCCTCTTCTATTTATTTATAGTTATTTTAAATTATTGCTTTTGAAATATATATAAAGGTATAATCTACTGTAGTACACTCATATATAGCATAGATTGGTCAGTTACATTCCAGCAGTCCCCTCTCTTCTTCAATCTCTTCTTCTGCTCCACGGATTTCCTCTATTTTCATGGATCCCCCTTATACCAACTTTAAATTCTTTTTAATTTGTTCTAATTAATTTTACCTGACAGTAGAATGTATCTATGCATTTTGATAAATCATACAAATGGAGTATAATTTCTCATTTTTCTGATTCTACAATGTTGTATGATCACAATGATCATGCAGTCACATATGTACATGAGGTAAATAATGCCTGTTTCACTCTACTATCCTTCTGCCCAATACCCCTGCCCCTCTCTTCACTCCCCTCAACCTAATCTAAAGTAACTCTATTCTTCTCTAGTGCTTGTTATGAATTAGCCTCAGTATATCAGAGAAATCATTTGCATTTGGGTTTTTTTTGGGAATTGGCTTATTTCGCTTAGCATGATATTCTCCAACTACATCCATTTACCAGCAAATGCCATAATTTCATTTCTTTATGACTGAATAATATTCCCTGTGTATATATCAACAATTTCTTTCTCCATCTGTTGAAAGATGCCGATGTTAGTTCCATAGTTTGGCAATTTGAGTTGAGCTGCTATAAATATTGGTGGCTACATCACTGTAGTATGCTTATTTAAGTCCTTTGAGCATAAACCAAGGAGTAGAATAGCTGGGTCAATTGGTGGATCCATTCCAAGTTTTCTGAGAGACTGTCCATACTGCTTTTCCAGATGCACCAATTTACAGTCCACCAGCAATGTATGAGTGTCATTTTTCCCCCCACATTCTAGCACTTATTATTGCTTGTATTCTTTTTTAATTTATTTTTAATGTAAACAAATGGGATACATCTTGTTCTGTTTGTACCTAAAGTAAAGGCATACCATTTGTGTAATCATATATTTACATAGGGTAATGGTGTTTGATTAATCTGTTGTTTTTTTCCTTCCTCCCACCCCTCTCACTGCTTCCACCCTCTTTTCCCTCTATACAGTTCCTCCTTCCTCCACTATTGCCTCCATCCCACCCCATTATGTGTCATCATCACTTATCAGTGAGAGCATTCGTCCTTTGGTTGTTTGAGATTGGCTTATCTCTTAGTATGATATTCTCCAATTTCATCCATTTGCTGCAAATGCCATAATTTTATTCTTCTTTATGGATGAGTAATATTCCATGGTGTGTGTGTGTGTGTGTGTGTGTGCGTGTGTGTGTGTATACACACACACTGTGTGTGTGTATATATATATGATATAATATATATATTATATAATATATATATATATATATCACAGTTCTTTATCCATTCATCAATTGGAGGCATCTCGTTGGTTCCACAATCTGGCTATTGTGAATTGAGCATCCATGAACATTAATGTGGCTGCCTTACTGTAGTATGCTAATTTTAAGGCCTTGAATATAGGCCAAGGATTGGGATAGCTGGGTCAAATGGTGGTTCCATTCCAAGTTTTCTAAGGAATCTGTACACTGCTTTCGAGAGTGGCTGCACTAATTTGCAACCCCACCAACCATGTATGAGTGTACCTTTTCCCACATCCTCTCTAACACCTATGTTGCTTGTATTCTGATAATCCATTCTAACTGGGGTGAGATGGAATCTTAGGGTAGTTTTGATTGCATTTCTCTAATTGCTAAAGATGTTGAACATTTTTTCATGGTTTGTTGATCAATTGTATTTTTTGTTCTGTGTCTGTTCAGTGCCTTATCCCATTTATTGATTGGGTTATTTGTTTTGTTGGAGTTAAGATTTTGAGTTTTTTATATATCCTATAGAATAATGCTTTATCTGAGGTGCATGTGATAAAGATTTTTCCCAATCTGTAGACTCTATCTTTACATTATTTATTATTTATTTATTATTTATTTTTTTGCAGAGATAAGATCTTTACTTTAGTCCATCCCATTTATTGCTTCTTGATTAACTTGTTGTGCTTTAGTGGTCTTTCCTAGGCAGACATGGTCAAGATTTGGGCTTACTTTTTCTTCTAGTACTCACAGGGTGTCTGTTCCAGTGCCTAGTCTTTGATCCACATTGAGCTGAGTCTTATGAGGTGAGAGATAGAGGTTTAACTTCATTTTGTTACATTGTGTTTCCATTTTTTCCACAGCACATTTGTTGAATAAGCTATCTTTTCTCCAGTGAATGTTTTGGTACCATTGTCTAGTATGAGATAACTATTATCTAGGTTTGTCTCTGTCTTCTATTCTGTTCATTGGTTGATGCTAGTTTTGGTGCCAATACCATGCTGTTTTTGTTAGTATGCTCTATAGTACAGTTTGAAGTCTGGAATTGTGATGCCTCCTGCTTTGCTTTTTTTGCTAGGGATTGCTTTGCTTTTTTCCAGATGAAATTCATGATTGCTTTTCCTAGTTCTATGAAGAATGTCACTGGCATTTTAAATAGAAATTTGCATTAAATTTGCATAATGCTTTTGGTAATATGGCCATTTCGAACAAAATTAATTCTGCCCTCCAGAAGCAGATGGGGTCTTCCATCTTCTATGGTGGTCTTTGATTTCTTTCTGTAGTGCTCTGTAGTTTTCATTGTAGAGGTCTTTTACCTCTTTTTGTTAGATTGACTCCCAATCATTTTATTTGTTTTTGAGGCTACTGTGAATGGGGTAGATTTTTGATTCTTTTCAGTGGATTCATCACTAATGTATAAGAAGCATTTGATTTATGGGTAGTGAGTTTATATCCTGCTACTTTGCTGAACTCACATTCTAGAAAGTTTTAGTTGAAATTTTTGGATCTTCTAAATATGTAATCACGTCATCAGAAATAGTGATAGTTGAGTTCTTTACCTATTTCTATACCTATTTGTATGTCTTTAATTTCTTTCTTTTAATTCATCCCCCCTTATTTGTTCTAGCTTCTACATATGGGAGAAACTTCACACCTGACTTCCTGAGTCTGGCAATTTCACTTAGCATGATATCTCCAGATCCACCATTTACCAACAAGTGCAATAATTTCATTCCTCATGGCTCAGTAAAAATGCACTGTGTATATATATGACATTTCCTTTATCCCCTCAATTGTGTGCTGTCATCCAGCTGGTTCCATAACAATGTGATTACACATTTTTAAGAATTAAATAACTAACTGCATATAACTTTAGATTATTAGCCACACATTTAAGAACAAAAAAAGGTGAACATTTTTAATGAAATATCATACAGGTACAAATGACTTTAAATCAAATCTGAATGGATTACTTAATATCAGAAACAGATTATCTACTACCGTGCGTTCCCTTCTGCCCGCAGAGAGAGACACGAACACTGGTTGTTCGTTAGAGCTCTTAGTTCCTCTTCTTCCTCTTTCTCCTTCTCCTCCCCCCCTTTACAAGGAAGTCATGGCCATTATATATGAATCATGAGCCAATCAGATTACAGAGCATGTGGGGAGAGCATGATAACAATGTAATACAATAAGGGCAACAAGAGGGCAACGCAGCGAGCATGAGTCACCTTGTCCAATCAGAGCAGTCCATTCTGCACTGGCTTAGTGCCGGGCCAACTTCCTTAAGCAATGTTAGCTGTTTGTTGCAAACCAGGGGCCCCGGCTCAGTGCCAACTAGGGTGGGGTCCTCGATGTTGCAAACTGGGCCGCCCCGGCTCAGTGCCAGACTAGGGTGGGGTCCTCGATGTTGCAAACTGGGCCGCCCCGGCTCAGTGCCAGACTAGGGTGGGGTCCGCGGTACCCTGACAGCTCCCCCTTTTTTTTATTAAAAGAAAAGGCCTGAGACCGTGCCTGTCTTAGGTTGAGGGGTCAGCACATGTCCTTACCCGTCATCAAAGACTGTAGAGCATGCTACAGCTTCTGTCTTAGGTTGGTACATGGCCACCTCCTTCATTACCCGTCGTTGACTACCGGTCTAGCATATGCCATATATGGGGGGAGGCCTCTAGCCTTAATGGCAGTCAGGACCAGGAAGGAATAGATGTAAGGTGTTGGACAAGGTAATGGCAGGAAAACGTTGTTGAAAGGTATGTAAAGGAGTGGCAGTAGTAATGGTAGGAAAGCTGGAGCTTCTTCTGTGGCTGGAGAAAAGAAGAGGTAAGGCCGTACCTATGGGAAAGACTGAAGCTGGAAAATAGTTATCAAAGAAGATTAAACCTTGTGTTGGTGAATTATCATCATGGCTTGAACAGTGTCAAGTCTAAGTCTTATGAATTGGACTAGTTTATTAAAATACAAGGTCCAAAGATTAGAATCAAGTCAGAGTAAGTGTAAGGGGGCCAGCTATGGTGGATAGGAGGGTGGTGAACCAAGGAGATTAATTAAACCAATGTTCAAACCATCCTTGTTGGGATTCAAATTCTCTTTGTCTCTTAGCTAATCTCTCAGTGACCTTTTCCATGGTTCCTCTGACTACTCCAGTATGGTCTGCATAGAAGCAACATTGTCCTTTAGTGCTACACAAAGGCCCCCTTCACGTAAGAAAAGAAATCCAAGCCTCTTCTGTTTTGTAAAACAACCTCTGAGCGGGAAGTGAGAGATTTTTCTAAGGCTGAAATAGATTTTGCCATAGCAGTTAGGTCCTCGTTCATGCGGCCTGTAGATATAAGTATCGATTTCCTTGTATCATTGCAACTGTTCCTGTACCGATTCCTGCAGCAATTCCCCCTACTAGCAACAGAGCTATGGTCAGGCTAATGGGTTCCCTGGGATACCTCTTTGACCTTCTAGGTGACTCAGAACATACTCTGATTGTAGATGGATATTCTAGGCCATAGTTGAACTAATACACAGAAATCAGTTGTAACATTTAAAACGGCAGTGGACACAAGGTTAGTCCGTATTACAAGCCCATAAGTTCCATTTGGGCCCCACAGATAACTATTTCCTTTACCTTCACCTAAATAAAATTAATACTGCTCAAATGTGAGTGTGAAGGGGGTAGTTTCCTATACAGGTTCCTTGTCCAGAGACCTCAGTGATAGTAAGCTTGGAGCCGGGTAAAGTGGCACATTTCGGATCGGATTACTACTATTAGTCCAATTGGTAACTAGGGCATTCTTCATATAAGGGGGGTTGGAGGTAAGACATAGCCAGCATTCTTGGTTCGGTTAGGATCTGTATGATTGAGAGCATAGAAAGTGCCTTTGACCAGGTTAAGTAAACGATCTCCAGTACCAGGAGTGGTAGGCGTGGTTCCGAGTGAAATATCAGTGTTGGAAACTTAGAAGGAGTGACAGTTGGGGTAACCTGTTGTTTAGGTAAATGAAGTATCGATTGAAAAGGCGCTTTTGATTTTTTAGTACTGTATTAGGGCCTACGGCTACCGGATTGTTTCTTGTCTAGTTTGATAGAAACCAAGGCCAAAATCATATCCAGGAGCATAATACCGGAGACCCCAAGTTCTTCCTTTAAGCCAGTTAGGCAAATTATTTTTGTTTTTTCCTTGATTAGTAAAGGAAATCCTTAGTGGATTGCAGAGAGGATTAAAGCCACAAGTAGTCTGTGATAATTTGGAGGTGTAACAATTATCTTTCCCAGGAGGGGTAAAATTACGGGTACCACAATCCAATCCCAGCTGGACGAAGGGTTCCAATATGCGTCCCCTGTAGTTTCACACCCCAGACAGCGCAGTACAGGGACTCAGGCCCCCCACATATTCTCTTTTGTTGGGGGCTTCGGCCATCTTTGGGACACATAAAAGTCTGTGTTTCCAAGAAAGCATCATCGCTGTGGGTCCCGACACCCCCTATAATATCCCATATAATTACGGGGGTAGCTCCTATCCCTGGACCCTGCAAAGGGATATTATTGGGATTATCTATCTCTGGCAAATCCCAGGTGTCCAATCCAATGGCTAGTTGACATATGTCTGGGTGTAGAGTTGGCCACCATGTTCCGGGGGCATGTATACCTCCCGCTAACCAGACTACATCACCAGCCTGGGAATAAATTTGCCATGTAAGTGACATAGGGATGTGGGGACTAGTTCCGATATCAGGAAGGGAGTAGTAAATGTAGGATTACCCCCAGGAAAGTATCGGAGGTGTCATCTTCAATGGTTTGTTTGAAGGTTTGTGCAGGCACTGTGGTAACTCGTGTCAGTCGTTCTGGAACCCACACTGGAACCTGTTGATCCTGTGGAACAAAAACACAACAACCCTCGGACCAACGGAGGACAGGGTCTGGACCTTTCCATTGCCCAGTGAGGACATCTTTCCACTTAACCCATTGTTGAGAGGTGGAATTAGGAGAACTATGACGGTCAGCAGCTGATCGTCCGTTGTCATCCAAAGTTAAAAAATTTAAAATGAAAAGAACTACTTAAGTTTATCCCTGGGGGATCTATAGGAGACCCCAATCCCCCCTTTTTGTTTTAACAAATGATTTTTGAGAGTAAGGTGGGCGTGTTCAATGACACCTTGGCCTTGAGGGTTGTAGGGAATTCCAGTCACCAATCGTATGTCAAATGTGTCAGCAAAATGTTTAAAACTTTAGAGGTATAACAGGTCCATTGTCTGTCTTAATAATTTTTGGAATGCCCCAACAAGCAAATGTCTGTAAACAATGTTGAATAACATTGTTTACTTTCTCTCCGAGTTGAGAGGCCATAATAACTCCTGAATGTGTCAAGGACACATGGACATACTTTAGATTTCCGAATTCAGGGACATGGGTGACATCCATTTGCCAAATATGATTAGGTAAAAGGCCACGTGGATTTACTCCAAGTGATTGAACTGGAATAAGAGGCGCACAGTTTTGGCAATCTTTGACTATTTGTCTGGCAACATCTTTTGTAATAGGAAATTTTCTGCGCAGGGTAGTGGAGTTTACATGAAACTTATCATGGAAAAGTTTGGCCTGTTCTGTAACTGAGAAAACATAGGTTGCTTTAGTAGCTATGTCGGCTAAGTTATTGCCTTCTGTTAAAGGTCCAGGCAGCTTGGTATGAGCTCTAATATGACCCACATAAAAGGGACAGGATCTTTCATGGATTAATTGTTGTAAGCTGTTAAAATAAGAGGCAACGGTGGAGTGTTGAGAAATGTAAGGTACTGTTTCTAACACAGCCAGTGAATTTTTAACAAAACAGCTATCAGTAAGTAAATTAAATGGTTTATCTTTCAATAATTTAAAGGCTAGAATAACTGCAGCTAACTCAGCAATTTGGGCAGAAGAGGCTGGAATAATAGTAGTATGTACCTCTTTATCAATAATCACAACTCCAGATCAATTTTTGGATCCATCAGTAATACTATAACACCTTCTTGTATGGGATTAGCCTTCGTTGTTTTAGGGAAAATAATAGGAGTGTTTAAACAAAATTGAATCCAGGGATGTTTAGGATAATGATTGTCAAATTCTGCATTTGTAGAACATCTAAGTATAGTCCAATCTGTATTATGATTAATTAACCATTGCAATTTTTTAGCAGTATAGGGTGTAATAATAAATCTTGGATGTGTCCCAAATGTAGATATACAACTTTCTATGCCTTTGAATATTAGCTGGGACACGGCATCGGGGTAGGATTGAAGTTTTTGAGGGAGAACTAGGCAAATTAAGGTTATATAAGGGACCCCCTGCCAGATAACACTTGACGGACTGTGTGCTTTGGAATGACAATAAATGATAGGGGTTGAGTTAGATCACAGCGAGATACCTGACAAGATTTTAGACGATTCTGAACTAGCTGAATAGCCTGTTTAGCTTCAGGTGTTAGGATTCGTATAGAATTCAAGTTAGAATCTCCCTTAAGTAAATCAAAGAGAGGTTTTAGCTCTCCTATAGATAGTTTTAGATAAGGCCTAATCCAATTGATGTCTCCCAATAATTTTTGAAAATCATTAAGCATTTTTAAATGATCTATCCTTATGGTAAGTTTTAAAGGTTGTACTGTAGTAGCTGATAATTTAGTTCCCAAATAGTCCTGTAAATTTCCTGTTTGTATTTTTCTGGGGCGATAGTTAAATTCCATGATGTCAATTCTTTGGTCATGAACATTAAAGATTCCTTTAAAAGGGCTTCTTCTTTATGACATAAAAGGATATCATCCATGTAATGATAAATTAAAAGTTGTTTATATCTTTCTCGAGTAGATTTTAGAGCTTTATCCACATAAATTTGACACAAGGTAGGACTATTAGCCATACCTTGGGGCAATACTACCCATTCAAATCTTTGATCAGGTTGAGCATGATTGATAGAAGGTAAGGTGAAAGCAAATCTCCAGCAATCACTTTTATGTAAAGGTATGGAGAAGAAACAATCTTTTATATCGATTATAATAGTAGGCCACCCTTTGGGCAAAGCTGAAACTAAAGGCAGGCCACATTGAATGGGTCCCATAGGGTACATTTGATTATTAATTGCCCTGAGATCATGAAGCAGTCTCCATTTCCCTGACTTCTTTTTAATAACAAAAATAGGTGTATTCCAGGGAGAGGTAGAAGGTTGAACATGACCAGCATCAAGCTGTTCCCTGACTAGATTCTGAGCAGCCTCTAATTTTTCTTTGGTGAGGGGCCACTGAGGTATCCATCGAGGCTTATCATTCTTCCAAATTATTGGAATTTTATCTGTTTCAGTGGCCCCTAGGAAAAACCCAGCCCTGTGGTATTAGTTTTGGAATAGGTATACTTGGAAGAGAAGTACCACCTTGATTGTGTTTGCCTAAACCTCTCCCTTCTTCATATCCCATATGTTGTAATATATTTTTGACTGGAGTTCCTTGATAGATCTGATCAGTGGTTAGTTTCATGTCCATTTGTTGTAAAATATCCCTTCCCCATAGGGAGATGGGAAAATAACATACATAAGGCTGGAATACTCCAGAATGACCTTCATTATCTTTCCATTGTAAGGAAGTTGAGCTTTGGTCAGGACTGGAAGCTACGCCCAGTCCTCTTAGGGTCTGGTTAGCTGTGACAAGCGGCCAGTCCTTTGGCCAGTCATTGGAAGAAATAATGCTTTTATCTGCTCCTGTATCTAACAACCCTGTAAATTTCTTTCCCCCTATGGTAAGTTGTAATAATGGACGATCCCCAAGATTCATGGTAAGGCAAGCAAAAGGATCCCCAGTAGATCCAAACCCTTGAGATCCCCTAGTTTTATCCTTACTGGGCCATAGGCTATGACTACTTGGCAGAATTAACATTTGAGCAATTTGATCTCCCGGAGATATTACTGTAATTCCTCTTGGAGATGAAACCATAATTTTTACTTTTCCCTCAAAATCGGGATCAATTATCCCAGGATGAACTATAAGTCCTTTTAGAATAGTTGAGCTTTTTCCTAATAATAGTCCTACCGAATTTTGTGGTATTGTATCATTCCAATCCGAATCTACCATTTGAACTCCCATTTCGGGGGTTAGGACCAGTCTGGATGTGGCACAGATGTCCAACCCTGCGCTCCCTCTAGTAGTTCTGGATTTCCTCCCTTCTCCGTAGGGGGGTACCATTGTCTGGGAACCTGTTGAATCACCCCGCAAATTTGTTGTGGGCCCCGGGGTGGGCCCTTTCTCCCGTTTTTTGTCAGTTTTGGGTTAGGTCCTAAATAATTACCATTTTTGTCTCTGACTGAGTGGCACATACTTGACCAATGGTTACTTTTTACATCTAGGACATAATCCTGGATCAGGTGGTTTCTGGTTTGTATTTGGACAATTGGCTTTGTAATGTCCAATTTGCCCACAACTGAAACAAACTCCGGGGGCTTTTTTATACAAAGGGCTGGTTTATAATGGTTAGGTTTTTGTAACCCCTGTACAATGGCAGAAGCTAACACCTGTCCCTGGATAGTAGCATCATTTATATCTCTGCAAACCTTTAAATATGCAGATATATCTTTATTTTTCCATGGTCTAATGGCTTCTTTACACCATTTATTAGCTTGCTCATAAGCTAGTTGTTTGATCAAAGGCATAGCTTGATCAGCCTCCCCAAATATTCGACCAGCCGTCTGTATTAGCCTGTCTACAAAATCTGCATATGGTTCATTAGGACCTTGTATTACTTTAGACAATTGACCCTATAAATCCCCCGAGCCTTGAAGAGTTCTCCAGGCTCTTACTGCGGCAGTAGCAATTTGTTGATACACCGTGGGAGGATATAGAATTTGAGCCTGAATATTATCATATTGTCCTTGTCCTGTGAGCATATCTATATCCCATGCAGGATTGCCCACTGCTGCATTCCTTCTAGCTGTGTCTAAACAAATCTCATGGCAAGTTGTTTTCCACATTAAGTACTGTCCACCAGTCAAAGTAGCCCTGGCTAAATTCTCCCAATCTCTAGGGATCAAATTTAAAGATGAAATAGTTTCTACAAGTGACATGGTGAATGCAGCTTGAGGGCCATAAGTACCAGCTGCTTCTTTTAGTTGTTTAATAAATTTAAAATCCAATGGTTGGTGATATCTCTGATTTTGTGGGTTTTCAAACACAGGAAAACAAGAACTTGTATTGAGCTCACATTCCCTCCAGGATTGTATTGGGGGGCTCTCTGGGCAATTTAAATTATACTCAGGAAGTGGTGCTTTAGGTCCTGAGGGATTTAACTGTGTATTGGAGCCATAAGGTGGCGGAATCAATCGTGTAAATGGGCCACTAGAGGATTTTTGCATGTTTTCTTCTAAGTTTTTAAGGGATGGATATAGTTTCCTACCACCAGGTGGCGTCAATTGCATATCTTTGACCCTTCGTTCAAGTTCCTCATCTGATAGTTCCTCTTCTGACTCTCTATGGTCAGATTTAAGGGGAGGAAAGGAACACAATGATCTTTGTTCTTTCACTTCCTCCAAAATGTCATTGCCTTCATTTAGAGGGGGTTGAAATTTCTCCTTTTGTGAGGTCAAACAATTTTTTACAAGAGACCATATAGCCATAGTGCCAGCAGGTAATGTTCCCTGTTGATTAGCTTTGTGTAAGTCTTCACCCAAGTGTTCCCATTGTGGGATATTTAATAATCCTTCATCTAGAAACCAAGGAGCTATTTTCTCTACTGTATGTAAGAATCTCCTCGCTGAGGAGGCCTTCAAAGGCGTTCCATTAATTTTTAACAGAGCTCTTAGAGGCCCCTCCATGCGAACTCTGAACATTTCTGAACCCATGCTTTAGCTATAGCTGCCGCCTTCCACATGCCTACTTTCACTTTAACCGGACCGCTTCCTGCGTGTCCCCGGACCACCTTCCGTGAGTCCTGATAGTCGCTTTACCGCGCTGTAGTCGCTTTACCGCGATACTTTCACTTTAACCGGACCGCTTTCCGCGTGTCCTGATAGTCGCTTTACCGCGAACTTTAAGGCTGCCTTTATCACTCCTATTTTATTATTTACAACAGACAAACTGGTTAACATTAATCTCTAAAACTTATATAACATTAATCTCTAAAACTTATATAACATTAATCTTTAAAACTTATATAACATTAATCTTTAAAACTTACCTAGGTAGTTGCTGCTGATCTAAATGTCCCTGGTTCAATCCCGGGTTTCGGCACCACTCGTCGCGTTCCCTTCTGCCCGCAGAGAGAGACACGACACACTGGTTGTTCGTTAGAGCTCTTTATTGTTCCTCTTCTTCCTCTTTCTCCTTTCTCCTCCCCCTTTACAAGGAAGTCATGGCCATTATATATGAATCATGAGCCAATCAGGTTACAGAGCATGTGGGGAGAGCATGAACAATGTAATACAATAAGGGCAACAAGAGGGCACGCAGCGAGCATGAGTCACCTTGTCCAATCAGAGCAGTCCATTCTGGCACTGGCTTAGTGCCGGGCCAACTTCCTTAAGCAATGTTAGCTGTTTGTTGCAAACCAGGGGCCCCGGCTCAGTGCCAGACTAGGGTGGGGTCCTCGATGTTGCAAACTGGGCCGCCCCGGCTCAGTGCCAGACTAGGGTGGGGTCCGCGGTACCCCAACATACTACCACTATAAAGAATTACATGACTAATATCTCAGTTCTAGCAAACTTAAAAGCCTAGGTCATTATAGTCTAATAAGCTTTAAAGCATTCCAGACCATGGGATATTTAACATGGAACTCACATGAAACTGTTAATATTTCATTTTATTAATTTGGTAAAACATGAATACTAAAATCTCAAAAATGGTTGCAAAATAATTATAGGTGATTGGAAATTTTAGGGTGAAGCTGACCTTCACTAACTCAGAGACAGCTGAGGAAGTTTTTGAGTGAAAAAAAAATCAACCCAGGGTCTAGTGTCCAACCAGAGACAATGTTGCACTGGCAGAAAGTATCTTTGAGTGGCCTGAAAGAGTGTAGAGGCCGGAGACTTGGAAAGTATAAGGAAGTTGCCAGCCTGACACTGCAGTTGTCTATCATGGGGTCCAACATATATCTAGACCAGCATGATTTAAACAGGGCAGAAAGAACGGAGCATAGGATGATTCAGTTGGGGATACTGATGAGAGCTCACTTTGATGCTAGCATATATGAACATTACTAAAATGACAGTATTGCATCAGACAAGCATGCATGTGTACTCCAAGACTGATTCTGGATAATTCACAACCATGAAGATTGAATATGTGAAGGTCTTTGAGGTTTAGACCACTCACCCTAAAAGTGAAAATATTAGCAGAGATCAGCATCTCTTCAGAAACATTGTGAAGACCAAATCTCAAACACTCACCAACAGATTTGCAATGCTCAGTCAAGACCAAACTCCAGCTACTAGAACTTTCATTTTTGAACTCTGGACCAACCCCACTACAACACCAGTTGTCAATACTTTCCAGTCTATCCCATCCTATAGTGGGACACAGGGAGCTGAGAGTTACTATCACCAGTTTTGACTGCTGGTCACAATGAGGAGCATTGTGGAACTTCAAGACCCCCAGTCCAAGGATTACAGAGAACCCCCCCCCAGTAAACACACAGAATGGCACCTCAGCTTTAGCAATTCAATCCTTGCCTGTGGTTTTGATCACCTCAGAAGAAATGAGCCCTTTGTTTTTGCATTAAGATTTTTTCAAGTTTCAAATATTTTTCTCTTTAATTTTAAAATTTTATTCTATTTAAATTATTTATTTGAATTTTTTAAAAACAATTTCCATCCTATTTGACCTTAGTGTGTGTGTGTGCTCACACTGCATGGATATGCTCAAATATAGACATATATATTTATTATTTAGCCTTGGCCTAACTTTGATAGTATAAAAATTTTATATGGATTTGGTTTGTCTTGATCTTTTGCTTGTTTTTCTCGTACCTTCTTTTTTGTTGTTGTTATTATTCTTTCTTCACTATCCCTGTCTCTCTACTAATAACTGAATTTTTTTATTCCCTCATCCTCTCTTTATTTCATTGCATTTAGTTATGTTTTACTCCTCCATTTGTATCATCATCATGCACTACTTATCTCTTGCTTTTTCTCTGTTCACTTTTTAAATATTTCAAGCTTTCTTTGCTTTTCAACCTTTTCTCTACACTTAAGGGATTACACTAATAGAATTGGTTTTGTAGTTCTGACCCCATTTATGTTGCCGTGATTACTAATTCAGTGTACAACATAGTAGATACCTTATGATTAATGTCAGATCTAGTTCATGGTGGTTTGTTGTAGACACTGATGTTAAATGCTGACCCCACCATTCTTCTACAGATAGAATTAGTGTTACAGATGTCAAAGAAGACACCAGGCATTTCTTTTAAGGCATACATCAGTTGTTAACAGTATTGCTGGTCTTGATTCCCTCTTTCTAAGAGGGGCTGTGAAGTAAGTGGGATAATTGAAGCTCATAGCAGAAAGATCCAGCTTATGAGAAGCAACTCAGTCAAATAAGAGTGAAACTCATTCTCCACATGAACTAGCCTCACTTGAGCCTCAAAATACTTCAACATATAGAATAAGGGAAATAAAAACCTGTAACCAAAAACAATGCCACAAGTAGGAACAATTAGAGGGGATCCTCAGGTCCTCTCCTGGACATCTACTCACACAGCAAAAACAAGTTCTGAGGATATAAAAAAAGGCACACAAAAGGCCACACATATAAATGAGTAAAATGAATCCAACAGAATGATGTGTTTGAAAACATGAAAACAGGAAAACTAGTCTCCACCCACCTCCAAATTCAAAATTCCCCACAGTGAATAACACAGAAAGGCTAAAAAAATGATTATTAAATGTTCACTGAACTCAAGAAGTTCTAAGGAATTAAAAAAGCAATACAAAATGTGAAGGACTAATAAGAAATAGAGATATTGAAGAATCACTAATAAAACTCCTGGGAAAGAAAGAATGAATAAAATTAAAAATTCGCTGTAAAATATCACCCAAAAAATAGATTGCATATTCACAATAGTCAAGTTATGGAGCCAACCAAGGTGCCCTTCCTTCATAGATGATAAAGAAAATGTATATATACACACAATGGAATATTACTCAGGTATAAGAAAAATGAAGTTATGGCATTTGCCAGTAAATGGATGGAACTGGAGAATATCATGCTAAGTGAAATAAGCTGGTCCCCAAAACTGAAGATTGAATGTTCTCTGATATGTGGATGCAAACCCATAACAAGGGAGAATAGGGAGGGGAGTATAGAAGTGAGTTGGGTTAGACAAAGGTGATGAAGGGAAGGGAGGGAAGGTAGAAATAAGAAAGACAGTAGAATGAATCAAACATAACTGTCATATGCTCATACATGAATACATGACCAGTGTAACTAAACATCATGTTCAACCACAAGAATGGATTAAAATGGTAATGGGTTGCACCCCATTTATATTTAATCTCTTAAAAGACACCTTCTGTCATGTATACCTAAAAATAATTAAAAAAAAAATTAATTGCATACATTAGAACATCAAATCTCAAAGAGAATTTCATACTCTGAAGACAGGGTATATGAACTTGAATACTCAATATACAATAAAGAAAAAAATAAAATATCATGATCAGATTAACAAGAACACTGGGACAACATCAAGAGACTAAACTTGAGAGTCATTGTGATAGAAGAGAATATGGAAATACAGGTGAAAAGTATTCAGAACCTCTTAAGTGAGATAGCATATTTCCCCACCTTAAAAATGAGATAGACAAATATGCATATAGGTTAATAGGGTCTCCAATAGACAAGACCAAAAAAGTTTCTCTTCACGACACATTTTAAAAAGTAGAAAATAAGGAACCAGTATTAAAATCACAAAAGAAAAAACATCAGGTCACATTTAGAGGCTCAATTCTGACTTCTCAACTTAGACCCCAGAATCAGAAGAGCTAGAAGAAGATATTCAAACCTATAAAAGATAACAATTGCCAACCAAGTTTGCTATATCCAGAAAAGCTATCTTTCAGAAATGAGGCAAAATAAACACTTAATGATAAGGAAAAACTGAAAGGATTCCTGCCCACTAAGCCATCACTACAAAGAATACTTAAAGATATATTGCATAAGGAGAAATCCCCCCACAAAACCCAATCCCTAAATAGATGAAGCTCACTAGAAGAGCAACTAACTAAATGAAAATCAAAACAGATTGAAATACAGGAAACTACCAAATGACATAAGTAACAAGTATCTATCCAAAATCCCTCTGAATATATAGTGTCTTAACTCCCCAATTAAAAGTCACAGATCAGCAGAGTAGATTTTTAAAAATTCAATTATATGCTGTTGCTAAGAGATTCATATTATAGTCAGACAATCACTGAGTAAAGTTAAAGAAGATTAAAAAGTATCACATGCAAAGGAAGTCTGAAAAGAAGCAGGGATAGCTATTCCTTACATCTGAAAAAGCAGATTTCAGGAAAAACTAATGAGAAAAGACAAAGCCTGAGAAAAGACTATGTAAAGGAGCAATCCTACAAGAAGACATAAAAACATTAAATATGAATATCCCAAATGTCACTGAATTAATTATATTGGAAACAAAAACACAAAAGAGACAAAACAATAACAACAAAAATAAAATCTTCACACTAAATCTCAGACACCAATACAATAATACTGGTTGACTTTAACACACCACTATAACCAATAGACATGTCATCCAAACATAAAATTTATAAAGATATTTCTTATTTAAATAATTAAGTCAAATGAAACTAATAGCCATCTACAGACTATTTCACTCTAAATCGATCTAAATATATTTTCTTCTTAAGAGCATATACAACCTTTTTGAAAATAGACCATATTCTAGACCACAATGTCTTAGCAATTTCCAAAAATTGAATACAATCCATACATGTCATTAGTTTATGTTATGGTTTGATGTGAGATGTCCCACAAAAGCTCATGTGTAAGACAATGCAAGAAGATTTTGAGAAGAAATAATTGGGTCCTAACCTAATCAGTGAATTAATCCCTGATTGGACTGACAGAGTTGTAAACTGGAGTCAGGTAGGGTGTGGCTGGAGGAAGTGGTTCATTGCAGGTGTGGCTATGGGGCATATATTGTATCTGGAATGTGGAGGACCTCTATCTCTCCTTCTGATCAGCTATGAGCTGCTTCTCTCCACCACACTCTTCCTCCATGATGTTTTGCCTTGTATGGACTGTGAGCCCTAAATAAACTTTCTTCCTCTACAAATGTTCTGGGTGATTCTTTAGTCATAGCAGTGAAAAAGTTGACTAAAACAGACCATAAGAATATAAAATTCAAAACCAACAGCAAGAAAACCATAGAAATGACAAACACATGGAGATTGAACAATGCTCTTTAAAGAAAAAAATCTGTAGTTGTAGATGGCTATCATGCCTTTATTTTATTTTTTAGGCAGTGCTAAGGATCAAACCATTGCCCCACACATGCTAGGCAAGCACTCTGTCACTGAGCTACAGCCCCAGCCCTGAACAATGTTTTTATAAATGATGAATGAATCAAAGAAGAAATCAGAAGTTTTCCTCCAGAAAACTTCTAGACCTCATTCAATTGAATTCAGCAAATAGCAGGCTATAAAATCAACACACATAAATCTAAAGCATTCTTATACGCAAGCAACGAAACAGCTGAAAGGAAAATGAGGGAAAACAACTCTATTTGCCAATAAGCTCAAAAAAAATAAATACTTGGGAATCAATCTAACAAAAGAGGTAAAAGATCTCTACAATGAAAACTACCAAAACACTGAAGAAAGAAATTGAGGAAGACCTTAGAAGATGGAAAGATCTCCCATGTTCTTGGATAGGCCATACATTTTGTCAAAATGGCCATACTACCAAAAGTGCTATACAGATTCAATGCAATTCCAATTAAACTCCAATGATGTACCTTACAGAAATAGAACAAGCAATCATGACATTCATCTGGAAGAAAAGAAACCCAGAATAGCTAAAGCAATCCTTAGCAGGAAGAATGAACCAGGGGTATCACAATACCAGAACTTCAACTATACTACAAGCAATAGTAACAAAAACAGCATGGTATTGGCTACCAAAATAGACAGGTAGATCAATGGTACAGAATATAGGACACAGACAACAAACCCACATAATACCAACTTTCTATACTAGACAAAGGGTCAAAAATCTGCAATGGAGAAAGATAGCCTCTTCAACAAATGGTGCTGGGAAAATGGAAATCCATATGCAACAGAATGAACACTAACCCCTATCTCTCACCCTGCACAAAATCAACTCACAATGGTTCAAGGAGCTTGAAATCAGACCTGAGACCCTGCATCTCATAGAGAAAAAATAGGTCCAAATCTTCACCTTGTTGGCTTAGGATCAGACTTCCTTAACAGGACACCCCTAGCACAAGAAATAAAAGCAAGAATCAATAACTGGGATAGATTCAAATAAATAGCTTTTTCTCAGCAAAGGAAACTATCAGCAATGAGAAGAGAGAGCATACAGAGTGGAGAAAATCTTGCTACTCAAACTTCAGATAGAGCACTAATTTCCAGAATATATAAAGAACTCAAAACTCTACACGAAGAATACAAGTAACCCAATCAACAAAGGGTAAGGATATGAACAGACGCTTCACAGAAGAAGATCTACAAACAATCAACAAACATATGAAAAAATGTTCAACATCTTTAGTAATAACGAGAAATGCAAACCAAACTATACTAAGATTCATCTCACCCAATTAGACTGGCGATTATCAAGAATACAAGCAACGATAGGTGTGGAGAGGATGGGGGAAAAGGTACACTTCATTACATTGCTGGGGGTGCTGCAATTAGTGTAACCACTCTGGAGAGCAGTGTGGAGACTCCTTAGAAAACTTGGAATGGACCCACCATTTGACCCAGCTATCCCACTCCTTGGGCCTATACCCAAAGGACTTAAAATTAGCATACTACAGTGAGGCCGTCACATCAATGTTCATAGCTGCTCAATTCACAATAGCCAGACTGTAGAACCAACCTAGATGTCTTTCAATTAATGAATGATAAAGAAAACTGTGGTATATATATACAATGGAATATTACTCAGCTATAAATAATAAAAAATTATGGCATTTGCAGGCAAATGGATGAAATTGGAGAATATCATGCTAAGTGAGATAAGCCAATCTCAAAAAAACCAAGGACGTATGATCTCGCTGTAAGCGGATGATGACACTAATGGGGGTGGGAGGGGGCAAGAATGGAGGAAAGAGGGACTGTATAGAGGGAAAAGAGGGGTGGGAGAGAGGGTAGGGGGAAGAAAAAATAACAGAATGAGTCAAACATCATTACTTGTCGTGTCCCTCGCCTGCAAGAAAGCACAACACAGGAATCTTCCTTCAGCAGTTTAATAAGGACCTTAATATTATAAAACCATGGTTTTTCTTCTCTCTCTTGAGCCGAATTCATACACTTTTATACTCTTGCAATAGCCAATCTACTCCTGCCACCTTGGCCTATGTTCCATAGGTGCTCCCATTTGCAACAGGTTGGCTTAACCCAAATATGGGCTTGTTACCTAGAAAGCACTTCAGGAAACCAGCGCCATCTTATCATGGTGGTGAGGCGGCTCGCCACAGCTCCCCCTTCTTTATTTTATGAACACAGGTGAAGGTAGAGGCCCTATCCTACTGTGCAAAAGTGGCAGTGAACGTCAATCCCAGAGTGGCGCCTTCTCCGGCTGAATCACCTAAGCCGATGCCTTTTTTCGTAGGGTGGGACGTGGACATCAAACCCACATGCAATAGGGCATGCCTTCCTTGAGGTTCAACAATAAAACTCTCAAGTGCAGTGCTTTGCCTCGCATCCTGTGTCCATGAAGACGTAGCGGTATGGAAAACCATACTAGGGGGAGCTTATCCAGCTTATGCAACTGCAAAGGCCTGAGGTAGGAAAACACATCACCCTACTTGCCAATGCTGCAAACTACAGGGGCACATAATGACACAAGGCCTACAGTAACAGTTCTCTCCTCCAACATCATTGTTATAGATCAAGATCAAAAGTGGAAGTTACAAGACAATTGAAGCCTTAATTAGTACAAGAACATCCCCCAGGATGTAAATTCACAGTCCTCAAAGAAAAGTACATAGTATTACAGCAATACCCTGCAGACACCTAGCGTAAATGATAATTCTAACTCTAACAGAGATATACTAAAAATGCCACTTATTCCCGTGCAGATTAGCCAACCACACAGAAGGTGACACCCCTTGTTCAATGGCTAACACAGCCTGAATTAGCACCGCCTTTTTACGTGCTTGACGTACTCTTAGCTTGTAAATAAACCAAAAGCAAAGGCAAATGCCCTTCAAAACAAACACATCCAAAAATCCCACACCAACCCATTCTTTAAAATAACTGAAGACAGAGGTGAGCCAGCTAGAGAACTGACTCAAAGTAACAGGCTCAACACGGGTGTCATTAAAATCACAATCTGCAATAATTGTTGAGTCATCATCTTTTCAGCTTCTAGGGACCAATTGCCTGCAAGAAAGGCGGAAATCAAGTGGCTTTGATTTTTTGTTTCCTCATATCTTACTGGAGTTATACACATGTGTTTATGATTCCCGATGCATCCAACTTGTGCAATGTTGAAAAATTCATCCAACTGTACTTGTAGTAAATCTATCCTTTGATTCGCCGCCAAGATCCCTGATAGGATATGCTGTTTAACGCGGCCCTGGGATCCAGTACCTGTGCAGTTTGTTGTATAACCTTGATTAATGGTTTGTTGCTGTTTGAACTTGATTGGTCATGGCTAGAGCAGCGGTAGTGGCTGCAGCAGCAGAGACAGCAATAGCAGTTATTATGGCTGCGGTAATGCCAAAGTCTCTCTTTTCTCTGAAGAGGTGCACCAATGGAAATTATCTGGATTGACCCTCCACTGGGACAGGTACAAAGGTGGGTACCTTTACAATCACAGCAACAGATTCACTACCGTTCCAACACTCTGAAAGCAGGCAGGTAATATGTCATTAGAACAATTTAAAATCACTTCTGAACTGTTTGATAATAGAAATAGAAAAAGGGGGGCAGGCGGCGAACAATGTCTGTCAGCCGCAGAATTATCATGTGCATCCAAAGGTAAAAATTAATGTTAAAAAGAGCCAAAGACAAACGCTCTTTAGGAGTACGGCTTGCTCCTATTCCCCCTTTTTGTCTTTGTAAAAGTTCTTTAATCGTTCTATGAGCTCTCTCCACGATTCCCTGACCTTGGGGGTTGTAAGGCAAGCCATGAGTCAGTTGCACTCCCATAGTGGAGCAGAAAGAGGTGAATTGTTGACCAGTGTACGCCGGCCCATTATCTGTCTTCAAGGAGCATGGAAGGCCCCAGGCGGCCCAAGCCTCTAGGCAATGGGAGATGACATGATGGCCTTTTTCTCCTTGCCAAAGCAGAGGCATGCATAATTCCAGAGAAAGTAATCTACTGAGACATGAACATATTTTAGGGAACCAAACTCTGCAATATGAGTTACATCCATTTGCCAAATCGTAAGAGGTCGCAAGCCTCGGTGGTTAACACCCAAAGAAGGGAGATGATGAAGATGGCACACATGAGAACAATCTAAGACAATCTGTCTCGCTTCTGCTCGAGGAATAGAGAAGCGCTACGAAGTGTTTGGGAGTTAACATGAAACTTATTATGAAAGTCTTGAGCACTGTCAAGAGAAGAAAGAAAACAAATTGTGCGGGTAGCAGCATCTGCCCTTGCGTTTCCTTCAACATAGGTCCAGGGAGAGCCGCATGAGCTCTTATATGTAGGATAAAGGGTGCAGAATGGCCCAAAATCAAATTTTGTAACTGAATAAATAAAGATGAAACTTTGTTGTTAAGATTGATGGCACCTACAGTTTCCAACACCTTAAGTGCTCCTTAGAGAAGTCCTCTTATTCCCTGGGTTCAGGCTGACTGAGGGCAAAAGATCCAATACTGGTGTATCTTGCCTTCTGTACTCCAATCTCTAAGTTTGATCTTAATCATCCAGCAAGCCAGTCTCACCAGTCATAAAGTAAGAGTACTGGGCTTTAACTTTAATGTCCATAACTTTACAGTTATTTACCCTTTTATCTAACTGGAGTCTGCATTAGTTCTGGAAGTTACCACTATTTGTTTTGGTATCTGTTACACTATTTGTTAGGTGATGGCTTATTATCACAAGTTACCTAGGTTGCGTGTTCTTGAAGCAGCTACTTCTGCAAAACATTAATAGGTAATAGTTTTACAAAATGAAATAAGTAAGAGTAAAAATATATTCTGCTTGTATAATAGCTATTTTGAATTTTGACTGAGAACCACATTATATTCCACTATTTGAGATCATAGTAATTTTACAACAACAACAACAAAAAAACAAACTTTTGATTATAACTTTAAATAAGCTGAAGTCTGACTTATTTTGGAGTCAATCTAACATGCAGTAAGGTGGGAGGGCAGAGCCTTATCTCAAGTAAGGCGTGGCTCCTTACAAATCTTAAGAGGTTCTAATTTTGATGTTGATCTTTGTTTCTTCCTTAAATAACATTAAGTAGTGTACATATACTGTTTTCTGAGTCTATATAAACTTTATAATTTAACACAGTATAACAATTGTATCTAAAACATGAATTAAGAAAGGCTGAGAGCGTTTTTAACTCTCCTTTTGTGTGATAAAGTGGCAAAATACCTTTATGTTTCACAAATTAACCTTTAAACAAGTCAGGCTCTAACTTTTATAAATACCATTTATATTTGAAGTTCTTTATCGCAATGTAAAAAGTAACAAATTTTACACGTACCCCATTGATAGCAGGTCCTATAATAGAACATTAAATGATAGAAATAAATCCCCAATTAAAATTTACTCTTATAAGTTTAAGATTACCATTACAGACAAGTTTAATCTGGAGAATAGCACAGCTTGATAAATTCCCTGCTTTAAAAACTTGTATACCTGAAAAATATGAACCATTTAATATACAACTAGTGACCATTTCACAATTACCTTGACACTTTTATCTTACCAAATTTAGTTTCTTAAGAAAAATGTAGACTCTGTAACACAGTACCATACTCTAACAGTTGTTTAACATAATTGTATACACCCCAATTTTTAAGACTAATTGTTCTAAAGAAAAAACTTAATAGACACAAAGTAAGAGTAAATTAGTGTTTCTAAGAAATCCTTGCCATTTTACCAGTCATTTTACCATGTAGATTAAACTTTGGTGTATATCAGAGCAGTAGTATTTTACCTTAGGAAAAACCTTAAATAGCTTTGGCTGTTTACATGTTGAAACTTGCCCTTATTTACATAGACGTTCTTAGCACTTACTTAGACCCTCACGTATTTCATCATACAAGCACTTTTTTACCCAGAAACATTTCCTTTTCTCTTTTACTAAAATATTTCCATATCCAGACCCTTGTATTTTCTCTTTCCTATCTGTTGACCCTTTTTGGTCACATTCTGAAACAACTCTTATGAAATTTCTGAATTTAGATAAATTGCTCTTTTAATAAGATTAAATATTGTTGTTATAGTACTCCAATTGAAACACAGCTGAAACCTTTAGAACCCTTTGTATATAGAATCGTACTTGTTAAGATAAACTCTTAGTAACCTTGTTTTTAGTTTAGTGATGACACAAAGCAAGTTTAAACCCTTTTTATTTACCAACCTATGAAAGCACCAATAATGTTTAAGTATGATACTCCATGGAATTTAAGGAGTTAAGAGTACTTGATGTTATTTAACAATTAGCATTTTAACTTTGTAAATTAATCAGATGTCTCTACAAAACATTTAAGTAATCCCATATATGTTAACTCTAAGTTACTTATTCTGTAAAAACCAAGAAAGCGGCAGGGTCCTGAACAATATTGCTGTCTCTTTCCTGTTGAAGAAAAGTCCTAGAAACATGGATATTAGACATTCTTTAACATCAACATTCCATTAGTTTGACCACCTAGAGACTTGCAAGGTTATTTTTAAAGACATTTCACTTTTATTAGTTTACTCAATTTAATTGAACCCTTTTAAAATCACGTGAATAAAGTATTTGAATCCATTTTTAAATTTTAATTTAGGAGCGCTCAGTTTTGATACAGACAAACATGACACCAGACAAGCACGACATAGAAATAACACAAAATCAAAGGCCCTTGTAACTTTATCGGTGAATCTCCATTGCAATGTAACAGATGTTCAAAACTTTAGTTGAATAAAAAATAGAACTGATCAAAAAGAGAAAAAAATCATTAACCTAGGTATGCAAGATCAAATTATGAGCTCAAAAATACAGCATTAAAGAAAAACAAAACAAAACAAGAATCCTGGAAAATGAATTAGTTCTGTGTAGCAACCCAGAAGTTTAAAACAGACACCCTTTTGCTTTCTTTTTCTTATCTTCAGGTTACCCCTTCCGCTGAGGACTGTTGCAGTTTACATTCCAATGCAGGCTTCAGCAAGGCCAGGCAGGGGGGAGGGAGGATCACCCAGGACTTTTTAACCCTTTTTTCTTCCTGGTTGAGAAATCAGGTTAGGTTTGACTGCAGAAAATCACAAAACATTATTTCTTACTACTTTTGAGGAATGGAGCTGCTGAGATCTCTGCCTAGGGGGAGGACTGTTTCAAGGACATGGGTGTTCCCTCCCTAGGTGGCCATGGAGCTGCGTGGAAGGGATCAGGAGGGGGGCCTTTATACAACAAGCCCTTATCTAAAAACCAAGGGGCTTTGTTCTTCTACAGTTTTTTTAAAAACTTCCTAGCTGAGGAAACCTTTAAAGGTGCTCCCATTAGCCTTTAATAAAGCCTTTAATAGTCCTTCCATGTGAAAGAAGGCAGCAGCTAAGCCTGTATTGTTAACAGGGCCGCCTATTTCTCTACAAGCTTTCATCCATGCCTCTATGTCTTTGCTTTTAAATGGATAATAGCATTCTGCACTCTCTCTTGTACATTGTTCATATACTAATTATTTACATTAAAGGCATAGCTACATCAGCATCCCTGAAGATCTTCCCTGCTGCATCTACTATTCTAGCCACGAAATCTGAAAAAGCTTCTGTGGGGCCTTGGAACAATTTTTGTTAAGTTACCTCGCCCTTCTCCTTATTAGGAAGTGCTTTCCAGGCAGCAATGCAGATCTTATTAATATGTTCATAAACCCTCTACTGGAAAGGCCTGTTTGCTGATTGGCAAATCTACCCTGCCCTAGAAGCATATCACATCCCCAGGCAGGTTTGCCATTAGCTTGGTTGTGTGCAGCTGTTCATTGGCCCCCTCTAACATGAAGTGCTCTCCAGTCTAAATATTTACCTGGGGAAACACAAGCTTTCACTAACTGGCCCACTCCGAGGGGGTCATGCAGAATCTATTGAGCCCCTCTATTTGGGCGATAGTAAAAGCAGCATCCACACCATAAGTGCGGAGAGATTCTGCTATATTCTTTATTGTTTTAATTCTATGGGTTCCTGATGTCTTCCCCCATCATTGTCATGGAATACAGGACAGGCAAACCCCAGCTCTACATGGGCAGCCCTCCAAGCTGCAGAGTTAAAAGTTCTACCCTGTGCTCGGAAACCCCTCCCACATACGGGGAGGGATCATAGGCTAGAGCTGGCTTCTGTTCTTCCTCATAGTCCTTTGTCTAAAATCTTTTTGCCTCTTAGTTCCCCCCTTCTTTTATCTTCACCCTCCGTAAGTGCTACGTTAGCTCCTTCACTTCCTCATCACCGTCTGATTCTGACTCCCCTGTTTCTTCTGGTGTTCTAAGGGCTTTTAAAATCTGGGTATAGGTCTCCTCTTAGGAATAGTTCCATAAACCTGTTCTCCTGCACTATGTTTACTGGAAGTACTCATAGAATCCTCGGACTTCTCTTCATGTAGTTGTTCAAGAACTTCCTGTCCTTTATGAATAGCTTCCTGACATCTACCATCAAGAATACATCCCTTTATTAATTTCCATAGCAGGATCACCCCTTTCTTCCAATTGTCCCTGCTCCTGAAGGAAATCTAAATCTTTTCCAACTTATCCCAGCTGGCAGGAGTCAAGCTTCCGGAGACAGCAAACCATGAGGCTGCCTTATCAATTCTTACAAGGAATGTTTCTAAAGTGCTGCGTTTGACCTTGAGCTCTTTGGAGCGCAACAAAAAATCTAAAGACTGTACTAATGAACTAGATGGAGAATTGCCCATAATGAAAGCAGCATTCAGAGCAAGCAGAATGAAAGCGAAAACAAAATATTTTTCTTTGTTGATCGACTATACAAAGTCGATTAAATCTTTGCTGATTGACTATACAAAGTCGATTAAATCTTAGTCCACAGACCCCACTTACCTGTGGTACTTACCGGTGCACCCCCTGACCACTGAAAGTTCTGATTCCCGGGTTTCGGCACCACTTGTCGTGTCCCTCGCCCACAAGAAAGCACGACACAGGAATCTTCCTTCAGCAGTTTAATAAGGACCTTAATATTATAAAACCATGGTTTTTCTTCTTCTCTCTCTTGAGCCGAATTCATACACTTTTATACTCTTGCAATAGCAAATCTACTCCTGCCACTTGGCCTATGTTCATAGGTGCTCCCATTTGGAACAGTTGGCTTAACCAAATATGGGCTTGTTTACCTAGAACGCACTTCAGGAAACCAGCGCCATCTTATCATGGTGGTGAGGCGGCTCGCCACAATTACTCTATGTAAATGTATGATTATGCAATGGTATGCTGTTACTCCATGTACAAACAGAAACAGCATGTATCCCATTTGTTTACAATAAAAATAAATTAAAATTAAAAAAGTAAAAAATAAACAAATAAAAGGAGTAAAAGTACAGATCAATATAACCTATTTTAAAAGAGTATAGTGATGATTGAATTGATAAAAAAAAAAAAGAAGAAGAAGAAATCAGGAGAGAGATAAAAAATTTCCTAAAACAGAGATGTACCATATCAAAATATCTAGAACAGCATAAAGTCAGTTCTATGAGAAAAATATATTGTGTTGAGCACCTACATTAAAACATACAGAGAAATTCCAAATGAATAAGCTTATGCTTCCACCACAAGGCTAGGAAAGGAAGAACAAAATAATTCCAAAATCAGTAGGAGACAGGAACTTATTAAGAGCAAAGCTGAAATTAATAAAATTGAGAAAAAATACACAGGATCAATGCAATGAAGAACTGGTTCTTTGAAAAGATAAATAAGATTGATAATCCCTTAGCCAAACTAGTCAAAAGAAAGAGAGAGGGATGAAATTAAAATTAGATATGAAAAAGGAGATGTCAATACCAACACTTCTTAAATCCAAAGGATCATTAGAAATTATTTTGAAAATTTATATCCAATGAAGTAGAAAATTTAGAAGATATTAACAAATTTCTAGACACCTCTGACCTGCCCAAACTCAATCAATAGGATGTAGAAAATCTTTGGTTATGTTTTATTTATTTATTTTTATTTGTTCTAACTGGTTATACATAAAGAATGTATTTTGACATATTATACCAAAATGGAAAATAACTTCTCATTCCTCTGGCTATGCATGGTGCTGAGTCACACCAGTAGTATAATCACACAAGTATATAGGGTAATAATATCTGCCTCCTTCTATGGTCCTTTTTGTCCCCACCACCCCATCCCACTCTCACTTTCTTCTGCACAATCTAAAGTTCCTTCCTTTTTCCCTCATGCCCACCACCTCACTATGGATCAGCATACACTTATCACAGAAAACAGTCTTTGGTTTTTGGTATTAGTTTATTTCACTTAGCATGATTTTCTCTAGTCCATTCATTTACCTGCAAATGCCATGATTTCATTCTTCTTTAAGACTCAGTAATATTCCATTGTGTGTATTTTCTTTACCCATTCATATGTTAAAGGGCATCTAGGTTGGTTAAATAGTTTAGCTATTATGAATTGAGCTGCTATAAACATTGATGTGGCTGTCACTGTGGTATGCTGATTTTATGTCCTTTGTGTATAAACCAAGGTGTAGTATAACTCTACAAAATAGAAAGGAATGGAATACATCACAATTCACTCATGAAGTCAGAATGACTCTCATACCATCACCAAGTAAGGACATAAAGATAGCAATAGACCAATTTTCCCTGATTAACATCGATGCAAAATTCTCAATAAAATATTAAACCATATTCCAAACACACTAAGGAGACAGTACACCATGATCAAGTAGGTTTTATTCCAGAGAAGTAAAGTTTGTTCAACATATGCAAATCAATAAATGTAATTCACTACATGAATAAAATTAATGGACAAGAATCATGTGATCATCTCAATTAATGCATAAAAAACCTTTGATAAATTATTATACCCATTCATGTTAAAAATTCTGAAGAAACTGGAAATAATATTAACTTACCTCAACATTATAAAGGAGAAATATGACAAACTCAAACCCAGATTATACTGAAATGGAGAAAATGAATGAAAGCATTTCTTCTAAAATCAGGACAAAAGCAAGGATGTTCATTCTTACGACTGCTATTCAATAGAAATTTGAAACTCTAGTCAGAGAAATCAGACAAGGTAAGGAAATTAAAGGGATACAATAAGAAAGGAAGAAGTCCTTTATCTCTGTTTGATGATGACATGATCCTATAACTAAAAGACCCCCCCAAAAAATAAACTACAAAGAAGACTTTTAGAGCTCATAAATTAATTCAGCAAAGTATCAGGATATAAGATCAATATTCCTAAATCAATAGCATTCCTACAATCCAACTGTGATTCTTCTGATAAAGAATTCAAGAAAACCTTTCAATTTCAAAAAATCACAAGAAAAGAGAAAAGAAAAAACTCATAAATTAATCTAACCAAACAGGCAAAATATTTAAAAAATGAAAATCATAGAACACTGAAGAAAGAAATTACAGAAGACCTGAGAATATGGAAATACGTCCTATCTTCTTGGAACAGACAAATTAATATTGTCAAATTGGCCATACTACCAAAAGCAGTATACACATTCAATAAAATCCCTATTCTTCATAGAATTAGAATAAATGGTCCTTTAATTCTTTTGGAAGAATAAGAGACCCAGAATATGTAAAGCAATTTTGAGTAAGAAAGGTGATACAGGAGGCATCACAATATCTGATCTTAAGCTGTACTACAGAATTACAGTATCGAAAACTGCACTTTTGTTGACATCAAAATAGAAATGAAGACCAATGGAACAGAATAGGATACACAAAGACAAATCCACACAGATAGAGTCATCTGAGACTTGACAAAGTATATGTTGGAGGAAAGATAGCCCTTTAAACAAACAGGTCTAGAAAAACTGAATATACATATGTAGATGCATGAAACTAGATCCCTCTCTCTCCCTGCTCAGAGCACAAATGAAAGAGGTTCAAATACTTAGGGAGTAGACCACAAGCTTAACAACCACTAGAATAAGAGATTCAACACTCAACACATTGGTGCAGGCATCAACTTCTTTAACAAGACCCTTAAATTTCAAGAAATAAAATCACAAATCAATAAGTGGGATGCCATCAAATTAAAATCTTTTTCTGCACAGCCAAGAAATTATTAAGAGCATAAAAAGAGAGCCCAAATGGGAGAAAAATTTTGCCAGCTATCCCTCTGACAGAAGATTAATATCCAGAATATACAAAGAGCACAAAAAAATTTACACTAAAAAATATTAAGAGTGGAATAAAAGAACTAAACAGAAACTTCTCAAAAGAAGAAACACAAATAGCAACAAAATATACAAAAAAAAATCAAAACTACACTAAGATTTCATCTCAACATTCAGAATAGAAATCATCAATACAAACACAAATAAATGATGACAATGTGAAGGAAAAGGTGCCCTCATACATGGTTGGTGGGATAACAAATTAGCACAACCACTCAGGTAGGCAGTGTGGAGATTCCTCAAACAAATAGGGATGGAACCACCACATGACCCAGTTATTCCACTTTTTGATATTTATCTAAATTAACTAAACTCAGCATACCATAGCAGTATAGTCATATCAATGTTTATAACAGCAAAATTCAGTATAGTCAAACTGTGGAACCATCCCAGATGCCTGTCAGTAAATGAATGGATAAAGACAATTTGGTATATGGACACAGTAGAGTTTTACTCCACCATAAAGAAGGATGGGAATAAGCCATTTTACAGTTTGTGGATGGAACTGAAGAATATCATGCTAAGTGAAATAAACCAGACTCAGAAAATCAAGGGCCAATTGTTTTTTTCTCATATATAAATAAGGGTGGGAGGGGAAAATTGAATATAACAAAGATGTTGGAAGATCAGTGGTTTAAAAGAAGGAGGTTGAGAGGGAGGGAGGAGTGAGAGGAAGAAGAGGAAATGTGGAATAAATTAAACAAAATCATACTATGTGCACACAGAAATATACCACAGGATATTTCACATTTATGAGTATGTAAAAAGCACCAACAAGAAATAAATAAACCAGCCCAGCTTGACAGACACATGCCTGTAATTCCAGTGGATCAAGAGGCTGAAACAGGAGAATTGAGACTTCAAAGCTAATCTCAGCAAACGTGAGGCACTAAAACTCAGTGAGACCCTGTCTCTAAGTAAAACACAAAATAGGGCTGGGGATGTGACTCAGTGGTTGAGTGCCCCTGTTTTCAAACCCAGGTACCAAAAACAAACAAACCAGCAAAAGGATGACAGAGTAGAGAAAGGGAAATAAGGAGAAGGAGGAGAGGGAAATGTGGAAAACAGGAACTGAAATGGAGTAAATCAAATTCCATGCATGTATGATATTGTCAAAATCAACTGAATTACTATGTATCATCATAAGGTTCCCCACATACAACTCCTTTAGCCCACAAAATACTTGTATTGTTTATATTTTGAAGACAGTTTTGATCAACAGCACTCCATTAGTAACTGTGATTTTTGCAGGTTTCAAATATACACTCAGATTTTTTGACTGCAGAGGTGGTTGGCACTCCTAACACCAACACTGCTCAAGGGCCAAATGTATATAACAATCATGTTAAATCAAAAAGGTCTAACAACTTCAATTAAAAGGCAATTTGTCAGTATGGATGAAACAGTCTGATTCAACTACACTTCCTAGAAGAAGTATGCTTCCTACACCATATGCTTCAGAATTCCTACAGGAAATACCTTTTTAATATAGACACAAATTGATTAAACATGTGAAAAAAGATAAACCACACTGACACTTGAGAGAAGATGGCTTAACAGGAATGGCTATTTAAAGGCCAAATTAGATTTCATATTACAAAACACTAACAGCAATAGACATGGTCATTTCACAGTGATAAAAGATTCAATTAATGAAGAAGACACACAGTCTTGAATGCTTATGTACCTCATACATATGCAAAATTCATGAGAAAAAAATGATAGAATTACAAACAGTAATGAGCAAATGTATAGGTATCATGTAAGAGACCAAAGCCCCTTAAATGAGAATAAAAATAGGCAGAAAACCAGGAAGAATGTAGAAGAGCTCAAAATCACCTTTCTTCTCACCAAAATAGAACACATGCTAACATCCGATAAATTATAATTAGAGATTGTCATAATGATTTAACCATGCACTGTAAGTTCCCTGATTATAAAGTCATCAGATCAGAAATCAATAACTATATATATATATACACACATGCACATATATATCATTTTCTTTATCCATTCATCTGTTGAAGGGCACCTAGGTTGGTTTCATAATATCTATTCTCTAGAAAGGATTTTGCACGATTTTATAAGAAATGAAAAATAACCAAGGTGACAGATATCTGAATCATGTTTATCTTATTATTACACATTGTATACATGAATTGAAATGTCACAGTTTACCCCATCAACACGTCCCATTCCTATGTCATTCCTAAAAATAAAATGGTTTACAAAAGAAATTAAAATGCTATAACACAAATGGCACTGTCTGTAATGAACAAATACGTAAATTAGACTTCATCAAAATTTAAAACTGAAGCTCTTAAAAAGAAACTGTTAAGAGGAGAAAATATCAAGTCACAAAGTGGTGAAAACTTCTTCCGAAAGGAATAGCTGATAATGGAATGGTATCCAGAACATATAATGAATGCTCCATACTCATCAAATAATAAAATAATCTAATTTTTTAAGTGACAAGAGACAATGGAATGAATCTCATAAAACTTTCCTACTTACATATTTGTTACACCACAGTGAATCTCAATTGTGTACATCCACAAGACTGGAATCCTAAGTGGAATAAGTTATATTCCATGCTTATATAAATATACCAAGATGGATTCTACTGTCATATATAACTAAAAACAACAAATAAAGACAATTGAAAGGGTAAATGATCAAAAAGTTTTCCAAATTAATAATAAGCACATGGAAACATGCTCAACATTAATTGTCATTAGTGCAATACATATAGAAACCATACTGATGTGTGCATGTGTGCACAGCAGCCCCATTAGAATGAAAAATTCAATTATAATTCAATTATAATTATGAAAAATTATGAAAAATTGACAATACTATGTGATATTGAAGATAGAGAAGAATAGCACCTCTCATACCATGGGCATAGAAAATGTTGGAAATATTTTGGAAAACAGTTTGACAGTTTCTTAATCAGGGAATATAAAGGGGCATGAGAACTATTTTGTGAGTAATGGGCTTCTTAACTGTCTTTTGTAATTTGTTCTTTTTCATTACACATAATAGTAGAATGTATTTTGGGAAATTATATAACATAGAGTATAACTTATTCTATTTAGGTTCCTATTCTTGTGGTTGTACATGATGCAGTTACCCTGGTCCTGTATTTAAATACAAGGCATGGACAGTTATATCTGATTCATTCTACTGTCCTTCCTGTTCCCCTCCCCAATCCCTTCTCTTCTTTCCCCTTCTTCTAACTTGATGGATTTCTGTTCCTTCTCTCCCCACCCTCCCTTTCTTTGAATTAGCACCCACATATCAGAGAGAACTTTCAACCTTTGGTATTTTGGGATTGGCTTATTTCACTTGGCATGATATTCTCCAGTTCTATCCATTTACTGGAAAATGCCAAAGTTTCATTCATTTTTATGGCTGAGTAATATTCCATTGTTTATATCTACCACATTTTCTTTATCCATTGATCCACTGAAGGACACCCATAGCTTGTCTATTGTGAGTTGACTTGCTATAAAGACTGATATGACTGTGTCGCTGTAGTAGGTTGATTTTAACTCCTTTGTGTATATACCAAGGTGTGGGATAACTGGGACAAATAGTGGCTCCATTCTAAGTTTTATGAGGGATCTCCATACTGATTTCCAGAGTACTTGAACCAATTTGCAGCCACCAGCAATATATGAGTGTACCCTTTCCCCCACATCCTCACCAACATTTATTTTGCTGATATTCTTTATTGTTGACATTCTAACTGGAATGAGATAGCATCTCAGTGTCAACGTCTTGATTATGGTATTTAAACATATTTAATACATATGTCAAAACTTGTCAAATCACACACGTTATATATGTGCACTTCATCGGATTTCAATAATACCTGATAAAAGATTTTGAGAACAAAAAGTTGTGCTGCAAGGTCAAACATCTAAGACACTGGTTGGGACACAGAAATTCAGGATAAAACTAGAGGACTGAAATCTTTAACCTTATAACAAAGATAAGTGAGAGCTAGGTTTCAAGGAAAGGGTTAACGTGATCAGATCTGAATTTTAAAAAATGTATAATTATGATAGCAGTTTTGAGCATGGTTTCAGGAGGTCAAACAGCAGGAAAAACAGGTCTAAAGTTACTGCAGATTTCAGATAGAGACAATAGTAACCTGATCTGATAATGATCAAGGCACAGGAGAGAACACAGCCAACAAAAGTAGTTGGGGTGCCAGTCACAGAGAAAAGCGCAGTGAGAATTATCATAGCTCTTAACATAGCTTTCTGTCTATTTTAATGTAAAGTATATTCTGACAGGAACAGATATAACACATCACTGCTCCATGGTGCAGTGTCCAGCAATATGTGCATCTATTACTATGAGATACATAAAAGGCCTCATTTTTATGCAAAGGTCCTACCTTTACATGATGTTTTGTGTTTTTCAATCAACAGCAAAATGTTCTCATAATTAGGATAAGGCAACTCAATATCCTTTGAGGCTGTTTCAGGTGATTGACTTAAATTATCAAGGTCTTCCATGGCATTGGATTGTTTTTGATCTATAAAAAATAATATAATTTCCAAGGATGAAACAGAAAATTACTTAGGGGTAAATGAAAACCCCAATACAACATATCAAAGTTTCTGGGGTACTATGAAGGCAGTTCTAAGAGGAAAGTTCATCACATTGAGCTCATACATTAAAAGAATAAAATATCAAAATGAATGACCTAAGATTTCATCTCAAAGCACTAGAAAAAGAAGAACAAATCAACACTAAAAGCAACAGAAAATAGAAAATAATGAGAATCAGTGCTGAAATAAATAAAATTGAAAGAAAAGAAACAATTGAAAACCTTGACAAAACAAAAGTTGGTTCTTTGAAAAAATTTTTTAAAAATTGATAAACCCTTAGCCACACTAACAAAGAGAGAGAAAAATCAATTTATTAAAATTTATGATGAAAAAAGAAATATCATAAGATGCTACTTAAATACAAAAGATAATTAGAAATTATCCTGAAAACATATACTCCAATAAAATAGAAAAACTCAAAGACATTGACAAAATTCTAGAGAAATGATCCACACAAACTGATTCAGGAGCACATACACAATTTAAACAGATAAATTTTGAGCAGTGAAATAGAAGATGCCATCAAAAGCCTACCAACCAAGTAAAGCCCAGGACCAGACAGATTCTCAACTGAGTACTACAAGACCTTCAAAGAAAAATTTACACCCACATTCCTCAAATTTTTTCCATGAAATAAAAAGGATGGAACCTTTCCAAAGTCATTCTATGAGACTAATATCACCCTGATACCAAAACCAGACAAAGACACATCAAGGTAAAGAAAGTTCAGACCAGTATCTCTGATGAACATATACACAGAAATTCTCAGTAAAATTCTGATTAATAGTATACAAAAACATATTAAAAAGATAGTGCACCACGATGATGTGGGGTTCATCCCCAGGATGCAAGATTGGTTCAACATGTGGAAATCAATAAATGCAATACGTCATGTCAACAAACTTAAAGACAAGAATCATAAAATCATTTCAATAGATACAGAAAAAGCATTTGATAAAAAATAGCACCCCTCCATGTTCAAAGCACTAGAAAAACTAGGGATAGTGGGAACATACCTCATCATTGTAAAAAGCTATCTATGCTAATCCCATGGCCAACATCATTCTAAATGGAGAAAAATTGAAAGAATTCCCTCTAAAAACTGGAACAAGACAGGGATGCCCTCTTTCACCTCTTCTATTCAATACCATCCTTGAAAGTCTAGCTAGAGCAATTCAACAGATGAAAGAAATTAAAGGGATATGAATAAGAAGAGAAGAGCTCAAACTTTGCCTACTTGCTAATGACATGATTTGATATTTAGAAGATCCAAAACATTCCACCAGAAAACTTTTAGAACTCATAAATGAATACAGCAAAGTAGCAGTATATAAAATCAATACCCATTGATCAAATACATTTCTATTCATAAGTGACAAATCTGTAAAGAGAAATTAGGAAAACTATCCCATTCATGATAGCATTAAAAAAATGCTTGGAATCAATCTAACAGAAGGGGTTAAATATTTCTACAATGAAAACTAAAGAACACTACAGAAAGAAATTGAAGAAGACCTTAGAAGATGGAAAGACCTCCCATGTTCTTGGATAGTCAAAATTAATACTGTCAAAATGGCCATACTACCAAATTTATACAGATTTAATGCAATTCCTATGAAAATCCCAAAGACATTCTTCATAGAAATAGAAAAGGTAATCATGAAATTCATTTGGAAAATTAAGAGACCCAGAATAACTCAGGCAATCCTTAGTAAGAAGAGTGAAGCAGGAGGCATCATACTACTAGACCTTAAACTATACTAAGAGCAATAGTAAAAACTGCATGGTATTAGCATCAAAACAGACATGTAGACCAATGGTACAAAGTAGAAGACACAGAGACAAACCCACATAAATACAGTTATCTCACACTAAACAAAGGTGCCAAAGATACACATTCAAGAAAAGATAGCCCATTCAATAAATGGTGCTGGGAAAACTGGAAATCCATATGGAACAAAATGAAATTAATCTTTTATCTCTCACCCTGCACAAAAATCTGTTCAAAGTAGATCAAAGACTTAAGCACTAGGACAGAGAGACACTCTGCACCTAACAGAAGAAAGAGTAGGACCAAATATTCATCGTGTCAACTTAGAGCCCAACTTCCTTAACAAGACTCCTAAAGAACAAGAAGTAAAATTAAGAATCAATAAATAAGATGGATTTAAACTAAAAAGCCTCTTTTCAGCAAAGGAAACAATCAATAATATAAAGAGTGAAGCTACAGAATAGGAAACAGTCTTTACCACACACACACACACACCTCAAATAGAGCACTAATCTCCAGGATATATAAAGAACCCAAAAAACTTAATATCGAAAATACAAATAACCCAATCAATAAATGGGCTAAGGAACTGAGCAGACAGTTCACAGAAGATATACAATCAATAAATAAATATATGAAAAAATGTTCCTCATCTCTAGCAATTAGAGAAATGCAAATCAAAACTACTCTTAAGATTTCATCTTGGGGCTGGGGAGAGAGCTCAGTCGGTAGAGTACTTGCCTTGCAAGCACAAGGCCCTGGGTTCAATCCCCAGCACCGCAAAAAAAAAAAAAAAAAAAAAAAAAAAAAAAAAGATTTCATCTTACTCAAGTCAGAATGGTAACTATCAAGAATACAAGGAATAATAAATGTTGGCAAGGAAGTGGGGAAAGAGGTACACTCATACATTTATGGTGGGACTACAGATTGGTGCAAACCCTTTGGAAAGCAGTATGGAATTCCTCAGAAAACTTGGAATGGAACTACCATTTGACCCAGCTATCCCACTCCTCAGTTTATACCCAAAGGACTTAAAATCAGCATACTACAGTGACATAGTCACATTAATGTTTACAGCAATTCAATTCACAATAGCTAAACTATGGAGCCAACCCAGAAGCCCTTCAACAGATGAATGGATGAAGAAAATGTGGTACATACACACAACGAAACATTACTCAACCTTAAAGAATGAAATATGGCATTTGCACGTAAATGGATGGAACTGGAGAATATCATGCTAAAGTAAAATAAACCAATCCCCAAATCCAAAGGTGGAATGCTTTCTCTGATAAGTGGATGCTGATCCTTAGTGGAGGGAGGGAAGAATTAAGGAACTTTGGATTATGCAGAGGGGTATGAGGAGATGGGTGGGATGGTAGGGCTGTGAAGGATGGTAGAATAAGACAGACATATTACCCTATATATGTATAAAATAATTTTTAAAAATTAAAAATAGAAATAAAAATTAAAAATATGATTTCAATATATACCATGTACTAAATTCATAGAGGGAGCAATTGTCATTTTATATGCAACATCACAGGTACTTGTTAAAAGAGCTTGTTTCTGTCCTTTATCAAGGATGACTGTTTCCTAATCACTTTCTCAAAGTAGAAGTCTTTACCTAACAAAAGATTCTCTATTTTTTTCAGGTTACATTTTAAAATACACTTTTAGATTGTACCATTTAGCCTTTCAGAGTGCATTTTTTAATAAAATACTATCTTTTATAATTTTTAACAATACCTTTCATTGCAACTATTAACTTCTGGGTTCCTTGCTTTTTTATTTTCTGTGTTGTTATAAAAATTCTCCTCCTTGGTGTTAGAAATATGTTCAGTTTCTGATGTTATTTTAAGGCTCTAGTTTATTTTCACTCAGATGCATCTCAGAAGAATATTAGTGAGAATGTTCCAGGGACTCAGAGCATGCATGACAAAGAAAGATATTTTTAACACTGGGTTCTTTTGGTTTAAGATATTTCTACATTACAGAGACAGACACTCCAGAAGCAACTTTTTCAAGTACATGACTTGTCAAATTAAATAGTGTTTTCTTCAAATTGGTTCTTCCTTTGGAGCTAGCATATTTTAAGAGCCAATACCAAGGCAGTGTGTGCATGTGAAGGACCTGAGGAACAAACGCAGTTGGAATTCACTGGATGGCAGGGACATGGGCTTGGCAAGGTGATATGGGGGTCTCTCTGCCAGCACAGCTGGGCAGCCCCTCCACAGTCTCTCCTCACTCACCTAGCTCTGACCCTGAGTCACCTTCCTCAGGGTTCAAATACTTTCCTTGAACTCTCCTTACTAGTCTGCTGTTCCTGAGTTATTCCTCTGACTTTATCATTACCCTTCTTCCTTCATCTAAGCTTCTGGAATTTTGCCCTGGTAAGCAAAGAATTCTATGTTCTTTTTTTTTTTTTTTTTTTTTTTTTTTCAGTACTGGGGATTGAACCCAGGGCCTTGTGCTTGCCAGGCAAGCACTCTACCAACTGAGCTATATCACCAACCCAAATTCTGTTCTTTAGAGATTGAAGATGGCAGAGCAGATCTGGACCACAATTCCTGCACAGTCCAGAAAAGAAGCAGTGAGATAATAGCTGCCCAGAAAGAACAATGCCACAATTTTATACCTGGACTACTGACATCAAAGTAGACTTCAAGCCAAAATTAACCAGAAGTGGCAAACAGGGTTTTCTCATACTGGTTAGAGGAATCAACGAACAGCAATACAGAATGATTATGAATATTTGTGCCCTAAACATTGGTGTACTGAAAAATATAAAACAAACTCAATATAATATAAAAAATCAGAGAACGGAACTGGCCCACTAGTGAGAGCCTTTCTGACCAGAACAAGCTCCGAGTCCCGGAGCCCCTGCAGCGCAGCGTACTCCAGCAACGAACCAGCGGAGAGCCGCGATCCGCAAACAGCCTCTGGGATTAGGGCAGGGCAGCCAGAGACCTCTTCAGACGGCTCTGCCCACTCCGGCTGCGGGCTCTCTTCACGGGGCGATCCAAGATGGCGGCCTAGAGGGAGACTGCACCCCCAGTCGCTCCAGAACCCTGGAGTTAAGAAGGGGAGGCATTGAGAGACTCGGACTGAAATAGAGCCACGGGTGAGTCTGCCCACTGGGTAAAGCTCGGTCCGGGTGGCAGACCCAGATAGAGGTGGCTTATCGGAGCCGGGCAGGGCAGCTAGAGTCATCCACAGGCAGCCCTGCGCACTCTGGCGGTGGGCCCCGCCCACACAGCCAGCTTCTCCAGGTTCTCAGAACGGAACTGGCCCGCTAGTGAGAGCCTTTCTGACCAGAACAAGCTCCGAGTCCCGGAGCCCCTGCAGCGCAGCGTGCTCCGGCAACAAACCAGCGGAGAGCTGTGATCCGCAAACAGCCTCTGGGATTAGGGCAGGGCAGCCAGAGACCTCTTCAGGCGGCTCTGCCCACTCTGGCTGCAGGCTCTCTTCACGGGGCGATCCAAGATGGTGGCCTAGAGGGAGACTGCACCCCCAGTCGCTCCAGAACCCTGGAGTTAAGAAGGGGAGGCATTGAGAGACTCAGACTGAAATAGAGCCATGGATGAGTCTGCCCACTGGGTAAAGCTCGGCCCGGGTGGCAGGCCCAGATAGAGGTGGCTTATTGGAGCCGGGCAGGGCAGCTAGAGTCTTCCCAAGGTAGCCTTCCACACTCCGGCAGTGGGCTCCTCCCACACGGCCAGCTGCACGGCACAGGCCCACAGTGAGAGCATTTCCGCACAGAGCCAGTTCCAAACCGTGGAACCAGTAGGGGGCTAGGGGCAGTTTTCTTCGGATGAGCTGCTTTATCAGATTCCTCCAAGATATCAGGCTACTGAAGGCTGGGAGGTGATACACTGGAAATCTACTGGAACACTATAAGCCAGTAGCGGAAAACTGCAATATCTCAGGGTCCCACTGACAACTGACCAATATGAGAAAACAAGGGAAGAAAATGTCCCAAACAAACCTAGATACTACATCAATAAAACCCAATGACAGCACAGCAGAAGAAATGTCAGAAAGGGAGTTCAGAATGTACGTAATTAAAACGATCAGGGAAGCTAATGAGGAGATGAAAGAGCAAATGCAGGCATTGAAGGAGGAGATGAAAGAGCAAATGCAGGCATTAAATGATCGCACCAATCAACAGTTAAAAGACCAAATACGGGAAGCAAGAGATCATTTCAATAAAGAGTTAGAGATACTGAAAAAAAAAAAACAAACTGAAATACTTGAAATGAAGGAAACAATAAACCAAGTTAAAAACTCCATAGAAAGCATAACTAATAGGATAGAACACCTGGAAGACAGAACCTCAGACATTGAAGACAAATTATTTAATCTTGAAAGCAAAGTTGGCCAAACAGAAAAGATGGTAAGAAATCATGAACAGAATCTACAAGAATTATGGGATATCATGAAAAGGCCAAATTTAAGAATTATTGGGATTGAGGAAGGCTTAGAGAAACAAACCAAAGGAATGAACAATCTATTCAATGAAATAATATCAGAAAATTTCCCAAATCTGAAGAATGAAATGGAAAACCAAGTACAAGAGGCTTATAGAACTCCAAACATACAAAATTACAACAGACCCACACCAAGGCACATTATTATGAAAATACCTAACATACAAAATAAAGACAGAATTTTAAAGGCCGCGAGAGAAAAGAATTAAATTACATTCAGAGGGAAGCCAATAAGAATATCAGCAGATTTTTCAATCCAGACCCTAAAAGCTAGAAGGGCCTGGAACAACATATACCAAACCCTGAAAGAAAACGGATGCCAACCAAGAATCTTATACCCAGCAAAACTTACCTTCAAATTTGACGATGAAATAAGATCCTTCCATGATAAAAAAAAGCTAAAGGAATTTACAAAAAGAAAGCCAGCATTACAGAACATTCTCAGCAAAATATTCCATGAGGAAGAGATGAAAAACAACGATGCAAATCAGCAACAGGAGGCGCTAGCCTAAAGGAATAGCCAAATAAAGGAGAAACCAAATCATGTCAAAAACAAATATGAGTCAATTGACTGGGAATACAAATCATATCACAATAATAACCCTGAATGTTAATGGCCTGAATTCATCAATCAAAAGACACAGACTGGCAGATTGGATTAAAAAGAAAAATCCAACAATATGCTGCCTGCAAGAGACTCACCTCATAGAAAAAGACACCCATAGACTAAAGGTGAAAGGATGGGGAAAAACATACCATGCACACGGACACAGCAAAAAAGCTGGAGTATCCATCCTCATCTCAGATAATGTGGACTTCAAACCAAAACTAGTCAGAAGGGATAAAGAAGGACATTACATGCTGCTTAAGGGAAGCATAAATCAGCAAGACATAACAATCATAAATATCTATGCCCCGAACATTGGCTCATCCACGTACGTCAAACAAATCCTTCTCAATTACAGAATTCAAATAGACCACAACACAATAATACTAGGCGATTTTAACACACCTCTCTCACCACTGGATAGATCGTCCAAACAAAAATTGAATAAAGAAACTATAGATCTCAACAACACAATCAGCAATTTAGACTTAACGGACATATATAGAATATACCATCCAACAAAGAACGAATACACTTTCTTCTCAACAGCACATGGATCCTTCTCTAAAATAGACCATATTTTATGCCACAAAGCTACTGTTAGCAAATACAAGAAGATAGAGATACTACCTTGTACTCTATCAGATCATAATGGATTGAAATTAGAAATAAATGACAGAATAAAAAACAGAAACTTCTCCAATACTTGGAGACTAAATAATACACTATTATATGATGAATGGATAACAGAAGACATCAGGAGGGAAATAAAAAAATTCTTAGAAGTAAACGAGAACAAAGACACATCATATCAAAATCTCTGGGACACTATGAAAGCAGTACTTAGAGGAAGATTTATTTCATGGGGTGCATTCAAAAAAAGAAGTAAAAATCAACAAATAAACGAGTTAACACTACAGCTCAAAGCACTAGAAAAGGAAGAGCAGACCAATACCAAAAGTAGTAGAAGACAGGAAATAGTTAAAATCAGAGCCGAAATCAACGAAATCGAAACAAAAGAAACAATTGGAAAAATTAACAAATTAAATAGTTGGTTCTTTGAAAAAATAAATAAAATTGATAAACCCTTAGCCACACTAACAAAGAGAAAGAGGGAGAAAACTCAAATTACTAAAATTCGGAATGAACAAGGAAACATCACAACAGACACGAGTGAAATACAAAACATAATTAGAAGCTATTTCGAAAATCTATACTCCAACAAAACAGAAAACCTCGAAGACATCAACAAATTTCTAGAGACATATGAACTACCTAAACTGAACGAGGAGGACATACACAACTTAAATAAACCAATTTCAAGCAATGAAATAGAAGAGGTCATCAAAAGCCTACCAACAAAGAAAAGTCCAGGACCAGATGGGTTCTCAGCCGAGTTCTACAAAACCTTTAAAGAAGAGCTCATTCCAATACTCCTCAAACGATTCCATGAAATAGAAGAGGAGGGAACCCTACCAAACTCGTTCTATGAAGCCAATATCACCCTGATACCTAAACCAGACAGAGACACATCGAGGAAAGAAAATTTCAGACCAATATCCTTAATGAATATCGATGCAAAAATTCTCAACAAAATTTTAGCAAATCGCATACAAATATATATTAAAAAGATAGTGCACCACGATCAAGTGGGTTTTATCCCAGGGATGCAAGGTTGGTTCAACATTCGGAAATCAATAAATGTCATTCACCATATCAACAGACTTAAAGTTAAGAATCACATGATTATTTCAATAGATGCAGAAAAAGCATTTGATAAAATACAGCATCCCTTCATGCTCAAAACACTAGAAAAAATTGGGGTAGTGGGAACATTCCTAAACATTATAAAGGCAATCTACGCTAAGCCCATGGCTAATATCATTCTAAATGGTGAAAAACTGAAAGCGTTCCCCCTAAAAACTGGAACAAGGCAGGGATGCCCTCTTTCACCGCTTCTATTCAACATCGTCCTTGAGACTCTAGCCAGAGCAATCAGACAAACCAAAGAAATTAAAGGGATACGAATAGGAAAAGAAGAACTCAAACTATCCCTGTTCGCTGATGACATGATTATATATTTAGAGGAACCTGGAAATTCCACCAGAAAACTTTTAGAACTCATAAGTGAATTCAGTAAAGTAGCAGGTTACAAGATCAATGATCATAAATCCAATGCATTTTTATACATAAGTGATGAATCTTCAGAAAGAGAAATTAGGAAAACTACCCCATTCACAATAGCATCGAAAAAAATAAAATACTTGGGAATCAATCTCACAAAAAGGTGAAAGATCTCTACAATGAGAACTACAGAACACTAAAGAAAGAAATTCAAGAAAACCTTAGAAGATGGAAAGATCTCCCATGTTCCTGGATAGGCAGAATTAATATCGTCAAAATGGCTATACTACCTAAAGTTCTATACAGATTCAATGCAATTCCAATTAAAATCCCAATGATGTACCTTGCAGAAATAGAGCAAGCAATTATGAAATTCATCTGGAAGAATAAAAAACCTAGAATAGCTAAAGCAATCCTCAGTAGCCAGAGCGAAGCAGGGGGTATTGCAATACCAGATCTTCAACTCTACTACAAAGCAATAGTAACAAAAACGGCATGATATTGGTACCAAAATAGACAGGTAGATCAATGGTACAGAATAGAGGACATGGACACAAACCCAAATAAATACAATTTTCTCATACTAGACAAAGGTTCCAAAAATATGCAATGGAGAAAAGATAGCCTCTTCAACAAATTGTGCTGGGAAAACTGGAAAACCATATGCAATAGAATGAAATTAAACCCCTATCTCTCACCCTACACAAAACTCAACTCAAAATGGATCAAGGACCTCGGAATCAGACCAGAGACCCTGCATCTTATAGAAGAAAAAGTAGGTCCAAATCTTCAACTTGTTGGCTCAGGATCAGACTTCCTTAACAGGACACCCATAGCACAAGAAATAAAAGCAAGAATCAATAACTGGGATAGATTCAAACTTAAAAGCTTTCTCTCAGCAAAGGAAACTATCAGAAATGTGAAGAGAGAGCCTACAGAGTGGGAGAATATCTTTGCCAACCATACCTCAGATAGAGCGCTAATTTCCAGAATCTATAAAGAACTCAAAAAACTCTACACGAAGAATACAAATAATCCAATCAACAAATGGGCTAAGGAAATGAACAGACACTTCACAGAAGAAGATGTACAAGTAATCAACAGATATATGAAAAAATGTTCAACATCCCTAGTAATAAGGGAAATGCAAATCAAAACTACCCTAAGATTTCATCTCACTCCAATTAGAATGGCGATTATCAAGAATACAAGCAACAATAGGTGTTGGCGAGGATGTGGTGAAAAAGGAACACTCATACATTGCTGGTGGGGTTGCAAATTAGTGCAGCCACTCTGGAAAGCAGTGTGGAGATTCCTCAGAAAGCTTGGAATGGAAACACTATTTGACCCAGCTATCCCACTCCTTGGCCTATACCCAAAGGACTTAAAATCAGCATACTACAGAGATACAGCCACATCAATGTTCATTGCTGCTCAATTCACCATAGCCAGATTGTGGAACCAACCTAGATGCCCTTCAGTTGATGAATGGATAAAGAAACTGTGGCATATTTATACAATGGAATATTACTCCGCAATGAAGAATGATAAAATTATGGCATTTGTAGGCAAATGGTCGAAATTGGAGAATATCATGCTAAGTGAGATAAGCCAATCTCAAAAAAACTAAAGGTCGAATGATCTTGCTGATAAGCGGATGAGGACATATAATGGGGCGTGGGAGGGACTAGCATTAGGTTTAGGGTTAGGTTTAGAGTTAGGCTAAGGACAGCGGCAAGAATGAAGGAAAGAAGAACTGTGTAGAGGGAAAAGAGGGGTGGGAGGGGTGGGGGGAGGGGAAAAATAAAATAAACATCATTACCCTATGTAAATGTAAAAAAAAAAAAAAATCAAATAGATCACAATACAATGACATTGGGTGATTTCAACAAACCTCTGTCATTAATTCCATAGATCTTCCCAACATAAACTAAAGACTCTTAGGAACTAAAAACTAGTATTAATCCAATGAACTTAAGAGACATCTATAGAATATTTCATCTGGTAACAACCGAATTCACTTTCTTCTCAGTGGCACATCGAACTTTCTCTAAAACAGATCATAGTTTCGGGCACAAAGAAGGTCTTAGCAAACACAAAAAAGAGATAATTCCTTGTGTTCCATCAGATAAGAATTGAATGAACTTAGAAGTCAACAACCAGAGGAAAAATCAGAGACCATTTTAAAACCTTGAAATGAAATAATATACTTTTGAATGAGAATGGATCAAAGAATAAACTAGGGGATAAATAGAAAAATTAGAAACAAATGAGAACAGAAATACAATGTATCAAAATCTCTGGGACAGTATTAAGGCAGCTCTAGTGGGTAAATTTATAGAAATGTTTTCCTACATTAAAATAAAGCAAAGGTACCAAATAAACGATCTAACATTATAAATGAATGCTATAAAAAAAGTATAAACTAATTCCAATAGATAGGAAATAATTAAAATCAGAGCTGAAATTAATGTGATTGAGAATTAAAGGCAATACAAATGATAAATGCAACAGAGTTGGTTCTTTCAAAAGGTAAACGAGATTAATAAACCCTTAGCCAAACTAACCAAAAGAAAGACAAGATCCATTTGCTTTAAAACAATGGAGAAACTAAGGATAAAAGGAACTAACCTCAACATTGTAAAGGCTATATATGAAAACCCCAAGGCCAATATCATACTGGATGGAGAAAAACTGAAGGCATTTGCTCTGAAATCAGGAACAAGGCAACGATGTCTACTCTCACCAGTACATAGTTCATAAAACTCTAGCCAGTGCTTTGGCAAGAGAAGAAAATTAAATGGATACAAACAAGAAAAGAAGAACAAATATGTTATGTTTGTTGATGATACAACACCATATGTAGAAGACCCAAAAACTCTACCCCCAAGATTTCTAAAGCTGATCAATGAATTTAGTAAAGTAGTAAGATATAAGATCAACATACATAAATCAATTGTTTGCCTATACTATAATAACAAATCTGCTGAGAAAGAAATCAGGGGAAAAAATCCCACTCCCAATAGCCTGAAAACATACCTAGGACAAAATCTAACCAATGAGGTAGAAGGCCTCTACAATCAAAACTCCAGGTACTGAAGTAAGAAACCACAGAAGACACTGGAAAATGGAAAGATGTTCTTTGACAAATAAAATGACAAGTTAAAATGCCCGAACTACCCAAAGCATTATACAGATTCAATGCAATTCCCATTAATATATCCATGAAGTTCTTCACAGAACTAGAAGAAATAGTCCTACAATTCATTCATTCAGAAGACCCATAACAGCCAAAGCAATCATGTGCAAGAAGAGGGATTCAGGAGGCATCCCAATACCTGATCCCAAATTATACTGCAGAACTATAGTAACACAAAGAGCATGGTATTGGCATCAAAAAGATATGGAGATCAATGTAACAGAAGACAAAGAGATAAGTCCACATTGATACAGTCATCTGATGCTCCAAAAAACATGCCAAAGCATAGGTTGGAGAAAGATATCCTCTTTTGTATATGTGGTGCTGGGGAAACTGCATATCCATATGTAGAAGAATGCAACTAGATCCAGATCTTCACTCTACATGGAATTCAACTCAAAGTGGATCAAAGACCTAGGAATTAGACCAGAAATTTTGCAAATGCTAGAAAAATCAAAGGCTCAACACTCCATCAAATTGGTACAGGCAAAAGATTCCTTAATAAGACTCATAAGCACAAGAAATAAAACCAATAATCAAATAAGTGGGACAGCATTGAATTAGAAAGATTATGCACAGCAAAGGAAGCAACAATATGGAGAAAGAATTTATAGAATGGGGGAAGATCTTTGCCATTTTCTCCTCCAAAATAAAATTAATATCTAAAATATACAAAGAACTCAAAAAAATTAACCATCCAAAACCTAAGTATTAACTAATTAAAATAACTAAACAGACAATTCTCAAAAAAGAAATGCAAATGGTCAACAAGTATAGGAAAAAATGTTCCATGGCCCTAGCAGTGATTAAGAATAAAAAAAAATTATAAATATTGGTGAAACTTCAAATTAGTACAACCACTCTGGAAAACATTATGGAGATTCCTAAAGAGACTAGGAATGGAATATTTATTCAGAAAACTAAAGTCAGCATACTATATGAATATAGCCACATCAGTATTTATAGCAGCATAATTCATGATAGCCAAGTATGGACCTAGTTCAGGTGCTTGTTAACAGATAAATGGATAAAGAAAAAATGTGGCACATATACACAATGGACATTTTTACTCAGTCAAAAGGAAGGATGAAATGATGTCTTTTGCTGGTAAATGGTTGGAACTATAGAACATCATGCTAAATGCAAGAAGCCAGACTGAGAAAGTCAAGAGTTGAATGTTTTCTCTTATATGCAATATTCTGACAAATTGACATCTTTTCCAAGTGTAAAATATAGCTATAAGTTGCTAGGGGTACTAGATATATCTTAAGATTAATCAGTTAAATGTGTTTAAAATTCAATATGAAACTATGATCTCTTGGTTATGAAAGACTATTCTGAGAGGTAATTTCATTTGACATACAATAGTTACTAAAGCAAGGAAAACAATGTGAAAGCAGGAATTTAAATGTACATGTTTTACATACCAGTGGTTGATTATTTTCAGAGCCTTCAAGTCTATTTTGCTCTTCCTCTGGTGTAATTTTGAAATGCAGTACTGTTGAAAAATGTACTTACAACAAACAGAAAAAATAACAGTCTATCAAAATGGAATAAAAAATCCAACCATCATCATCATCATCCAAATTTATATTTATTTTCCCAATCACTAATTTAAATTAAGCTTAATCTTTAGTGAATATTGACTTCTTTTTATCTTATTTTATTTTGTTGCATTTCATTGCATTTGGCTTGGTTTTATTTTATTTGTGTGTGCCTGTGTGCTGCAGGGTTGAACCCAGGGCCTTGTACATGCTCAGCAAGTACTGAGCCCCATCCCAGGCCCTTTAATTTTATTTTGAGACACTGTCTCTCTACAGCGGCCAGGTTGGTCTCAAAACTTTCATTCTCCTACCTCAGCCTCCTGAGTAGCTGACACTACAGGTGAGCTCCAATGCACTAAGTAAATATGTACTTCTTCAGGAAATGATTCTACTTATCCAAAACTTCAACAAATCACTTGGACAGGCTAGGTGTCACCAGGTTCAGTGCCTGCAAACATCTCCAAGATTTATCCACTGTTGGGACTAATGACACGTTAACTGAGGCTGACTCATTACTCCCTGGTGAGTGAGCAGGATCAAGGCCTCAAAAGCGGTTTCAATAGTTAATGATGATAAACTGGACCACTGTCAGGGATTGGTTAACAACAGTTCCACAAACGTGATCAGCTTGTGCTTTCCATATAGTCCAATGGGACTCTTGCCTGCATGAACCCCCACTGCCTTGCTGACCTTTAAGCCTATTGGTTCCTGCCTAGCCCCCACCCTATATAAAAGCTGTGCAACTTCCTCAATAAATGAGTTCCTGCTGTGACTGGTCTCCCTGAAGCGTCTGATTGTCCTCCACCCAGAGGGCTGGGAACGGGCTGTTAAGTCTGCCCTACCTATCCCGTTCTGACCTTGTTGGTGAGTGTCCCCTTCCCTTGCCGCTGGTCGAGAAGGGCAAGGGGGCTTAAGACCCTGACAATCCACGAATGCACCCACTGAATATAAATGATCAAATTCTCAGAGAAAAAAATTTAAAATACCACAGAAACATAAATGTGTACACTGTACACTATTTTCTATCTCATAAGAGTAACTTATCAACAACCTGTTCTTTACTAATGCTTTCAAAACTTATTGATACTTTTTACTATTTTACCCCCTGTTCCTTATTACTTGAAATAGATTTGTCGCCTTTTCTGACAAACAACTTTTCTAGGTAGATTAAGAGTCAGTCTGCTATGTAAATCTCCCGTGATTATGAGTTTTATCCTTACAAAAACCAGGTATTTCTTTCCTCAAGGGTATCAGTTTTTCTTTACTGATTTTTCTGGGGTATCTTTACCACTTGAAGAATAAAATATTTCTTTACATGTCACTTCTGTTTGCACCTAGAAATGTGGGGACAATTTTGAATCACTTAGTATGAACAGTCTTAATTTATTTGATTCCTAAATGCTCAAGGGACCAAAAGGTGTCAGGGATGGTTTTTCTAGAGGTAATACCTGAGCTGAGACTTAGGAGTGAGGGTGGCCAGTCAGAGTGCAGGAAAGGGTGAGAGCAAGATAGGCAACAGCATGAGAGGAAGACAAGTATTAAACAGGGTATGTGCTTGTTTAGAAATACAGGAATTGGGAGGAGTAAAACAAGAGGAAAGGGCAGACAGGGAAAAGGGCTAAACATAGAGAGTTAGGCAGACATCACATTACAAAACCATTAGTGGTAACTTTCAGATAATTGCCCATTAATGTTGTTTAAGGAATCCTTCATGGACATAATTGCATGGGAAAGAAAATTACATAATTACATTTCCCTAAATGCTAAGCATACAATGAATGTCAGAGACATATGAATAAAGGAAAGGAGATGAACAAGTACAAGGGAACAGTGAAATATCCAGATGATGCATACACGAAATGAAGGAATTCTTAAAAATTTTTGTGTTCTGTGTAAAATGAATTTTTATTGAATGAATACATGTATGAATCTGATTCTCTAGTAAATAACAGTGTGCTCAAATCTCTACAAAGAATATCAAATTATCTGTAAGATGAATTACTGAGACTGAGTAATTTGCTTCAGTTTACTTAGTTGGTTTTCACTTTTATATTTTCCTGGGTTCAGGGGACACTCATTTAGGTGTTCTGTTAGCAATGTCCTGATTCTTGGATCTACCCGACTCAACAATGAATGAGACAAGGCTAGGGTTGAAGCTCAGTGGTAAAGTATCTTCTTAGCAAGCAAAAGGCCCTGATTTTCAAACCCTTTCCCCTGAAAAGAAAAAGAAAAAAGAAAAAAAAAAACCAGAAAAGGAATTAGGAGCACTGAACTCAATGGTATAGGTAAGTAACTATAGATTTATAGCTCTTAGGAGCTACCCTAGAAATAATTGATTTGCTTCTCTATAACACAGTACAAAGTATACAGGCAAAAGAAAAAAATTAAATATACATAAATATTATATGACTTCATACTACAGACCTCATCAAGTGAGTGAATAGGGTACTGAATTAACAGAAACATAAAGGTGAACAAATATTCAAGGAAATTAATTGCATAGACTTGGTATCAAGGTAGTACTAAATCTGATTTTTAAGGAAAGGTGTTCTCTCTATTTTAAAACTTTGTGTCCAACTCCTGGAATCAAGAAAAACTTTGTTTCATTCCAAGAATCAGGGACTGTGTATATGCCCTAATGTCCAGCTCCCCAATGGGAATTTTTCTAAGTCTGAAATCAAATTTGAATAGCTAAAAATGAATAAGCATTCCAGTAGCATAAAGGTAAATGTAGAAACATCCAAGATTAAGATCATTTTCTCATACTTGTATGGACCTTTCTTTTTTTCAAACATGGTCACCAACATTGGCATTTGTCATATTTTCTCAAATAGTCCCACCAAACTTGGAAAAACAAAAGAATTAGAAATGGAAAGTCTGCTGCATTTCTAAAGGATGAATGTAAAAGACAAAGATAGACTGTAACAACATTTCTTCTCAAAATGACACACCAGAATCATTTCTACCATTGAATTACAAGGATGAACCTTATCCCTCAGATTCTCTTGCAATTTAATAAGTAAAAAGTTGTGATAGAAGCCCAGTGGAATGCACAATTCTCATCAAAGAAAGTTTTGTGAACTAGTGAACTGAGATACCTATTTTTAGAATAACATAAAAAATAGTCTTCTTTTTCCATACATAGGTTGGATACCCATGTGCCTACCTCTCTTGCGTCATCTGGTTGAGCTATGTTTGGTGTTATTGATCCACTCATGTGAGAAGATGTACCAAGATCATCTAAGAGATAATGTACAGGAAGCTTAACATATCAGAGCATGGTAATAAGAAAGGAAAGATAAAAAGATGTCCATGAATGATTAAATATCAGTATCCTTTACTTTTCAAAATATGTGTAACTGATTCTCAAAGTAACGAGGTGTTCAAGGAGTAAACTCTAGAACGTGTTTTGTTCTCAACATTACTCTGCTGCAGTATACCTTGTTAGTCTTTGGAAGACTTTTAAGAAATGACTACCTTATTAACAATGATCTATCTAGGGCCAAATGTGTTGCTCAGTGAGGGCCATGGGACCCATTCCCAGCACGAACATCAGAGGGAAAATACAAATCAAGGGCAAATTTTCACTATCTTTCAAAGTTCAGTCAATGTTCCTGTAACAAACCATATCTCATGTGAAAAACTAATGTCAATACAGCATATATGCCTGTCCCTGCATGTTACGGAAGAGGAAGAATGAGTGACTTAGGTGTCTTACCATGCCAACACAGGTCCCTGCTTCCCATAATCTCTGGAGAAGAAATAATCTAATCTTTACATGCAATGCAGATGGCGCATTTGCTTCCCAATGTGCATTTTCTCATCATTTCTTCCAAAATTACCAAACTAACTTCTTTCTTTCCTTCCTCATTTCCCTACCTTTCAGCATTTTCAGAGTACCCTCTTGACTGGTGGTTGTCATGCTTACAATTTTACATTCACTGTATGGACTATTCCCATCTTGACTTTCCTCCATATTTTAGCAATTTATTACAGAATTATATTTTCTATCATTTCAGTTTTTTGGTCCTCCACCTTTGTCAGAAAGCATGTTTAGATATAAAAACAAAATATATGCCACCCCTGGATCTCCTTATGTCTTGAACTTGTATCCAGCAGATCTTCTTTCAGATTTTTCTAAAAGGAAGTTTATACTTGCTAAGTAGAATGTGGTTGGGATACAAAAAATATTAAAATAAGTTTAGAAGCCTTTAGGAATGTAGAATCCCAAACTCTTTTCAGACAAAATGTGCCTTTTTTAGCATGGTGCCCCCCAGATGATTCTTTCAGGCAACAGAAGTTTTGATGTACTGTGTCAGCTTCCAATTCCTGTATGTCAGCTTCTCTATTTGGCTTCCACCCTCCCTATCATGACCCCAAATTGAAGCTGTTAGAGAAGTCACAGCCTTTCTAATGGACATTGTTTTAGCTGGGGTTTTCCTGAAGTCTCCAGAAAGATCCTACAAATTTCCTTTTCCCGATTCTCATGTAACTGGACTACATGACTCTCTCCTAGGAAGTAGCAACATTTTTAATAACATCGAATTACATACATGCATGGCTCACGATGTTCAAATGTTCATATTCATTTATGACAAATGAAAACAGCTCGGCATGATCAGGTACTTTAATACTTGCTACCTTCACAACAGTGAGGAGTACAGGCAGAGTGGGAAATTCCTACTTTACTTCTCAGACAAGTTTTGGAAATGGAAATTTACAAATTCTTCCCACACTTTGAATAGCCTTTTTTTCATCTTTCTAAAGTATGATATGAATTTCACTCCCTTCAATGTATACACATAGTTCTTTTTCTTTATTTACTGTGTTATTTCTGCCTTTCTTATTCTTCATTTCCATTTCTCTTGTCCTTTTCTTTATTTCTCAACTTTCCTCTGAACTGAGGGTGTCTTGAAATGGAACAAATACTTCAGTTCATCTAGTGATATTCCCAATTAAACATCTTGCTGAGTCTTCATACAATATACCACTCATATGTCTTTCATTTATTTTTCCTTACTACCTTCAGGTGTTATAATATACCAGTGCTTTAAATAAACATTCTACCTGTGCCTTTTATAGGATATATAGCTATTACCATCGGTATGTTTATTTTCTTTTCAGTTCTTGATCTTCAGCCACAATAAACTTGCCAAGACACCTCAGTGGAAGAGACTCAGAGACACTCTGGTGAAATTAACATGCATAATGAGTTGCATAAAGATGTCCCACTTGCTTTTTAAGAATAGATCTAAATTCCCATTGCTGACATCAAGGGTCCTTAAAAAACAAGACTCACATTTATTGTGAACCAAAACCTTTCCAAAGAGAACTTTAGGTATGCTCTCTAGAATAAGCCTAATTTTGTCTTCTCATGGCAACTGTCTGTGTTAACAGAGCATGGAAACAGACAGGGAGACATATGCACATAAAGTTCCTAAATAATGTGCATATTTCAAGAAAGATCTAACTTCAGTATATATAACTCTACTTTTGCATTCCCCTCCAATAAGAAGAAAGTTATTTCTAAACAAATGCTTTACACAAATTCTCATCTACAAACTTGTTATAATACAGTGTTAAACATTTAGGCAGGCATTGTTTTAGTGATAAAATAAAATAGTTGGCATGATAAGACACTGGAAATGTCATGCTGTATATAAATGGAACATTGCAGCAGCTGCTTTATTTGGGTAAACAAGGTCTTAATATTTCAGGTACTCATTCTAATGAAAGAAATAACAGTTGAATAAGATGATAAATTAGTAAGAAAACATTACTTGACATACATTGAAGTAATAGCACAGAAACTTTGGAGAGACTATGCAACTCTTTCCTTTCAAGAGAGAACATCAAAGATGTACACTAAGAAAGAAATGGCAGTCTACAGGATATGGCACAACAGAAGTCTACCTGAGATTTAGTCTAACTGACTGGTGTACAACTGCATGATGACATAGGTGGCTGTGGGAAAGCACTGAAGTTCAACTGTACAGTCAGTGACCAAGTCAAACTGAAAACACAATTATTATCAGAATATTAAGAGAATTCCTAAAAGAAATAGGCTACCATACATGCCGCCTAGGTGGGAGAGGGTAAGATCCCCTCTGGCAGGACAAGTGAAAGAATGTCAGCACTCTCAAGAAAATCACACACCATGATAGGCTAAAACATCAGTAGAGTTAATATCCAAGATACACAAAGAACTGAAAACCTTAACACCAAAAAGGAAGCACAAATAACACAATCAATAAATGGGCAAAGGAACTGAACACACATTTCATAAAAGAAAAAATACAATTGGTTAAAATATATATGAAAAAATGTTCAACATCTCTAGCAAATAGAAAAAAATGCAAATTAAAACTACTATGAGAATCTATCTCACGCTATTAAGAATGGCAATTATCAAGAATGCAAGTAACCATAAATGTTGGCAAGGATATGGGGAAAAAAGTTCACTCATACATTGCTAGTAAGACTGCAAATTGGTGCAACCACTATGGAAAGTAGTATGGAGATCATAGAGAACTTGGACAGGAACCACTATTTAAGCCAGTTTGCATACTTGTTGGTTTATACCCAAAGAAGTGAAAATCAGCACACTACCTTGATGCAGCTACATCAATGTTTATAGCAGTTCAATTCACAGTAGCCAAACTATAGAACCGACCAGCAACTTCTCCCTTCAACAGATGAGTGCATGAAGAAAATGTGGTATTCACACAATGGAATATTATTCAGTCATAAAAATGAATGAAACTTTGGCATTTTCCAGTAAATGGATGGAACTGGGGACTATCACGTTAAGTGAAATAAGCCAATCCCAAAGGATGAATGTTCTTTCTAGTATGTGGATGCTCACCCACAACAAGGAAGGGGAGGGAAGGAAAGAATAGAAGATCATTGGATTAGGAAAAGGGGAATGAAGGGAAAGAAGAGGGATAGGATATGAAATACAGTAGAATGAATTGGACATAGCCTTTCTTTTTTCATAAATGAATACATGACTGGTATAACTCCACATTATGTACAACCACAAGTATGGAATCCTAAACAAAATGGGTTGTGCTTCATGTATGCACAATATGTCAAAATATACTCTACTGTCATATATATGTATATATATATACATGAAATAAAAATTTAAAAAAATAAAATAAAATGATCCAAGAGAAAAAATCAGTAGAGTTGAGGATAGTTTTAGAATTCCATGTGCTCTATCCCTCCCTTCCATAACTTGTCAGTTTAAATGAGAGAATGGTGCCTGGCTAGGGAACCATTTATTCCAGGGGTCCTCTGTGTAGGCTTACTGCATGGTTGACCAGAAATTCCTGAAGGTTTTTTACACCTGCAAAACCCATCTGCATCATTAACTGGCTGGGGCACGAAGGTTCAACTGCAAGAATCAGGTCTCTTAGTGTGTCATTTGGTATGACCATCTGACTGTTATAACACTGGTTCAGATTTCTTAGTGTATCTGTGTCCTAGTTTATCTATGGGAGCTAAGTGGGTACAATTCCTATTGAAAATTAGTGGTTTTATCCTAGCCACAGGGAACAAATCCAGCTCTGTGAACTTTCCTCAGGATTTATGGGTAAAGAAATGTATTGACTAAGTTTCTAAAAATGTGTAGGTTTATATTTACTTATGTTTCTATACATTACAACAATAAAATGATTTTGGTAATGTTATCTCATACCCTGTTTCCAGTCACTCCAGAATGTGAGGAGACAATGACAAACAAATGTGACCTACTGTTCTCTGTCCAGAATGTCCTCCTCCTAGACATTATGTGGCTGGCTCCTTCCCTTTCATTACTTGTCAGGTTAAATGACAGAATTGGAAAGATCTTCACTGATTCCAGAATTCCACTCTCATTCCTATCCACCTCTCAACTATATATAAACTACTTAAATTTAAAAGAAGTGAGAATTATACTGTCTTAAACATCTTACTTAAAATGAATTGAGTCTTACAGAAGAATCTAGTGTATAGTTCCTGCCATCCTTAACTTCACTATTTTTTGTTGGGTTTGCATTACATCCTTTGTCTTCACTCTCTTATTCAATCTAGATATTTATATTGCACTTCTTTTAAGAATACTTCCCATTTTCTCTCTTCTCACCTTCAGATTTACCTAGCCCTTTATTTCCTTTTCTTTCTAATTCTTTCCTTCCATAATAACATACCTGAAAATTGTTTACTACTAGCAACTTCTATTAATCTGAATCTTGTACATATGTCTCTCTTAGTGCAATACTTATTTTCTATTATGACCTAGTAGGGGCCTTATATTTCTTTCTAAGATTATTGAAATCATTATGAGGATATGTGAGATAATATGTTAAATAAAGAAATAAGACAAAAGTATTAAAAGAGGGCTACCTTTGAATGAAATGTTGAAGGTACAGTATTATGCAGACTCTTTCTTTTGATATGTCCTCTACAAGGGGTGGAAACCACAACTTCTTTTTGACTCTCAGAATTACTGATGACAACCAAGCCTTGTTTTTCATGTTTTGTAGAATCATATTTTGCTTTTATGGTAATAAAACAAAGAAAAAGTTCATAAAATTCCTGGAAATTTCAAGTCAATAAACAGCACAGTAATGGGAAGTGTTCAAAGCAATTAACATCAGTCCTGGAATGCTGGAAAATTTCACTTACTTCTCCTTGTCCTTCAAGTGTAATAAGCAAACATTAAATACACTTTCTTCTCTTCAGAACAAAGATCATTTTCTACATTACACCACGTTTTAAGACACAAAGCAATTCTTACTACATATAAAAAAATTAAAGATAATACCTTGAATACCATCAGATTATAATAGGATGGTTTAGAAATCAACAACATAATAAAAAGAAGCTACTCTAACACCTCTAGACTAAATACTGTTCTACTGAATAAACAATGGATAGTAGAAGAAATCAGGTACAGAATTTTAAAAAGCTTAAAGGTAAATGAAAACAGTGACACAACATATCCAAATCCCTTGAACACTATAAAGGTGGTTCTGAGGGGAATGTTCAGTGCACTGGTCTCATTCTTGAAAAGAATAGAAAATCAGTCTTTAGAGAGAATGCTTTCAGTTTTTCTCCATTTAGAATGATATTGGCCTTGGGCTTTACAATGTTGAGGTATGTTCCTACTATCCCTATTTTTCTAGTGTTTTGAGCATGAAGGGGTACTGTATTTTATCAAATACTTTTTCTTCATCTATCAAAATAATTATCTTATTCTTGTCTGTAAGTCTACTGATGTGATGAATTACATTTATTGATTTCCAGATGTTGAATCAACCTTACATCCTGGGGATGAACTCCACTTGATCATGGTGCACTACATTTTAATATGTTTTTGTATGTGATTTGCCAGAATTTTATTAAGAACTTTTGCATCTATGTTCTTCAGGAATATTGGTCTAGAGTTGTCTTTCCTTGATGTGTCTTTGTATGGATTTGGTATCAGAGTGATACTAGCTGCATAGAATGTGTTTGGAAGGGTTCCCTCCTTTTCTATTTCTCAGAATACTTTGAGGAGTATTGGTATTAGTTCCTCTTTGAAAGTTTTTCAGAACTTGGCTGAGAATCCATCTTGTCCTGGGCTTTTCTTGGTTGGTAGGCTTTTGATAGCTTCTTCTATTTCATTGCTTGACATTTATATGTTTAAATTTTGAATATCCTCCTGATTCAGTATGGGAGTATCATATGTCTCTGGAAAATTATCAATGTCTTTGAGATTTTCTATTTTGTTGCAGTGTAGATTTTCAAAATAGCTTTTAATTATTTTTTGTATTCCAATGGTGTCTGTTGTGATATTTTCTTTTTCATCACTGAATTTAAGTACTGTGAGTTTTCTATCTCCTCTTTGTTAGTGTGACTAAGGGTTTATCAATTTTCTTTATTTTTTTAAAGAAACACCTTTTTGTCAGTTTTTGAATTGTTTCTTCTGTTTCAATTTTATTGATTTCAGCTCTGATTTTAATTATTTCCTGTCTTCTACTACTTTTGGTTTTGATTTGTCCTTCTTTTTGTAGGGTTTTGAGCTATAATGTTAGGTCATTTATTTGTTGACATTTTCTTCTTTTATTGAATGTGCTCCATGCAATGAATTTTCCTTAGTACTGCTTTCATCTTGTCCCTAAGATTTTGATATGTTGTATCTTTGATCTCATTTACCTCTAAGAAATTTTTTATCTCCTTCCTGATGTCTTCTGTTATCCATGCATCATTCAATAGTGTATTATTTAGTCTCCAGGTATTGGAGTAGTTTCTGTTTTTTATTTTATCATTGATTTCTAATACCATTCCATTATGATCTGACAGAATACAGGACAGGGATGCCCTCTGTCACCACTTCCAACATTGTCCTTGAAGCACTAGTCAGAGAAATTTGACAGACCAAGGAAATTAAAAGGATATGAATAAGAAAAGAAGTTCCCAAGCTATCACTATTTGCTGATGACATGATACTATACTCAGAGTATCCAAAACAACTCCACCCAAAAAATTCTAGAACTAATAAAAGAATTCAGCAAAGTAGCAGGATAAAATCAACATACATAAATATAATGCATTTCTATTGACAAGTGATGTATCCTCAGAAAAAGACATTAGGAAAACTACTCCATTCACAATAGCCTCAAAAAAAAAGTGTGAATCAATCTAACAAAGAGGTGAAAGACTACTACAATGAAAAATACAGAACACTAAAGAAAGAAATTAAAGAAAACTATAGAAGATGGAAAGATCTCCCATGTTCTTGGATAGGCAGAATTAATTCTGTTAAAATGGCCATACTACCAAAGGCACATTCAATGCAATTCCAGTTAAAACTGTAATGACCTTCCTTATAGAAATAGAGAAAGCAATCATGAAATTCATTTGGAAAAATAAGAGACCCAGAATAGTCAAAACAATTCTTAGCAGGAAGAGTGATGTAGAAGGTATCACATTACCAGACCTTAAACTATACTACAGAGCAACAGTAACAAAAATAGCATGGTATTGGCACCAAAATAGACAGGTAGACCATTGGTACAGAATAGAAGACACAGAGACAAACTCACATAAATACAGTTACCTCATACTAGACAAAGGTGCCAAAAAGTATACAATGGAGAAAATATAGCTTCTTCAACAAATGGTGCCAGGGAAAACTGGAAATCCATATGCAGTAAAATGAAATTAAACCCCTATCTTTCACCCTCACAAAACTCAACTCAAATTGATCAAGGCCTAGGAATTAGACCAGAGATCCTGCACTAAATAAAAGAAAAATAGGCCTAAATCTTCATCAGGTTGGCTTAGGACCAGGCATCCTTAACAAGACTCCCAATGTGCAAGAAATGAAAGCATCAACAAATGGGATGGATTCAAACTAAAAAGCTTTTTCTCCAGCAAATGATACAATCAATAATGTGAAAAGAGAGCCTACAGAGTGGAAGAAAATCTTATTCACACACACTTCAGATAGGGCACTAATCCCCAAAATCTATAAATAATTTACAAAATCTATAAAGAACTTACAAAACTTTAAACTTGTTTTAAAATATACAAAGAACCCAATCAATGAATGTACTAAGGAACTGGGCAGACACTTCACAGAGGAAGATATATAAGTGCCCAACAAATATATGAAAAAGTGTCCAACATCTCTAGTAATTAGAGAAATGCAAATCACATCCACTCTAAGATATCATATCTCACTCCAATTAGATGACTGTTATCAAGAGTGCAAGCAATAATAGGTATTAGAATGAATGTGGGGAAAATTGCACACTCATACATTTCTGGTGGGGTTGCAAATTTGTGCATCCACTATGGAAAGCTGTATGGAGATTCCTCAGAAAACTTGGAATGGACCTACCATTGAACTCACTTTATAACTCTCCAAATTAAAATCAGTCTACTATAGTAAAGCAGTCACATCAATGTTTACAGCACTTCAATTCACCATAGCTAGATTGTGGAACCAACCTAGGTGCCCTTCAATAGATGAATGGATAAAGAAACTGTGATATGTATACATAATGGAATATTATTCAACCATAAAGAAGAATAAAATTATGATATTTCCAGATAAGTGGATGGAATTGGAGAATGCTAAGTGAAATAAGCCAATCCCCAAAAATCCAAAGGCCAAATGTTTTCTCTGATAAGTGGATGATGATACATAACAGGGGGGTGGGTGGGAGGTAAGAGAAGAATGGAGGAACTTTGGATGTTTAGAGGGAAATGAGGGGAGCAAGAAGGGGGAAGGAAAGACAATAGAATGAGGTAAACATCATTACCCTATGGGCATGTATGATTAAATGAATGGTTTGAATCTACATCATGTACAACCATAGAAAAGAAAAAAGTTGTAACCCATTTGTGTACAATGGATCAAAATGTAGTTTGTAAAAATAAATTTTAAAAAAAGAATAGAACACTAACAAATAAATAACCTAACTTTACATTGCAAGGCCCTGGAAAAAGAAGAAAAAAAAAATACAAAAAGCAGCATAAGATGGGAAATAATTAAAATTAGAGTAAAAAATCAATGGAAATGAAACAAGAAATTTGAAAAAAATCAGTGATAAAAAGGTTGGTTCTTTGATTAAAAAGAAAAAGAAAAACAATAAAATTGATAAAACCCTAGCCATTCTAACCAGAGAATGAAAGAAATAACTCAACTTTCTAAAATTCATGATAAAAAAGAAAATATCACCATGGACAGCACTGAAATACAGAGTATGATCAGAAACTATTTTGAAAACTTATACCCAATCAAATAGAAATCTTCATGACATTGACAAATTTCTAGAGACAGATTACCTACCCAAATTGAGCCAGGAGGACAAGGAAAATTTTAACACGTGAATTTCAGGCAATGAAATTAAAAATAGTATCAAAAGCTTATCAACAAAGGAAAGTCCAGGACCTGATGGAATCTCAGTGAAGTACAACTACATTTTCAAGGAAGAACTAACATCCATCCTCCTCAAACTATCATAAGAAAAAAACTAAAAGGGAACCATTCCAAATACATTCTATGACCCTAGTATCACCCTGACTCCAAAACCAAAGACACAAAAGGAAAGAAAACTTCAAGCCAATAATCCTGTTGAACATAAGTGTAAATATTCTTAACCAAATACTGGTGAATCTCATAGAAAAACACATTAAAATGACAGAGCACCATGATTACCTGGGTTTCATCCCAGGGAAGCAAAGTCAGTTTAACATACAGAAATCAATACATGTAACTCACCACATCAACATACATAAAGATAAGAATCACAAGATCATCTCAATAGGTGCAGAAAAAGCATTTAAAAACATGAAGGTTCAAAATACAAGAAAAACAAGGGATACTAGGTACATAACTGAACATTATAAAAGCTATTTATGCTAAATCCAATGGCAACATCATTCTAAATGGAGAAAATCTGAAAGCATTCCTTCTGAAAACCAGAACGATGCAGGGATACCGTCTTTTACCACTTCTGTTCAAAACAGTCCATGTTACTCTAGACAGAACTATTAGGAAAAGAGAGAAAGAAAGGAATTCATAAAGGAAAAGCACAGCTAAAATGACCTCCACTTGAATGCAACATGATAGTACACTTAGAAGACCCAAAAACATGCACCAGAAAAATTCCAGAACACCTGAACACATTCATAAATATGACAGCACACAGAATTAACACCCATAAATCAATTTCAAGACAGTAAATGAAAACAATTCATGGACAATAAGCAGCACTGAAAAAGGTAATCAAAAGACTACTACTATAAAAGATGAAAATCAGACAATAGAGCATGAGGAATAATCCAACAGGAGTGTTTAATGACTATAAAGGTTTATGCCCTGAATATCAGTGCCCCTAATTTCAAGAAAGCAAAACTACTCAAATAAAGGGACAGATGGGCCTAGTAAAATCAGCGTGTGTGACTTCAGTATACCACTTCCACCAATACTATGTCATACAGACAAAAAGTCAACAGTTACTAGCAAGTTCAACTGTACTTTTGATCAAAAGTTCTGTACAGATATCTGTGGAATATTTTCTGGGACAACAGAAGAATATTCTTTCTTTTCATAGAATTTTCACTAAAGCAGACTCTAATTTGGCCATAAAACCTATTCTTAGCAAATACACAAAGCAATCAGGTTAATTCCTTGCATATTATCAGATCATAATAAAATACCATTTCAAACCCATACCAAGAAACTGACAGAAACAGTACTATCACTTAGAGAATGAGCAATACACTTTTGCATGAAGAATGCATCATCAAATGAATTAGGGGCAGTATTAAAAGTCCCTTAGAATCAACTGAAAAAAAGATACACATTCTAGGATCGAAGGGATACAATGAAAGCAGGGCAGAGATGGAAATTTATAAATACAGATACATAACATAATCAGAGGGCTCTCAACTAACTCACCTATAGGTGAATCCCAAAGTCTTAGGGAAACAAAAATAATCCAACTCCAAATCCAGTGCAATGAAAAACATGGTAAGTATTAGTGCCAAAATCAATGAAATGGAAACCGAATGAACAATAAAAAGGATAAATGAAACAAAGAGTTAGTTATTTGAAATGATAAACAAGATTGGTTAGTTTAACAAACTAACCAAAGTACAGAGAGAGAAGATATAAATGAATAAAGTTACAGACAAAAAAGTGGATGTTAGACAGGACCATTAGGGACTATTTTGAAAAGTGAAATGCCAATAATTGTGAAATCCAGAGGCATATTAGAATGACTTACATTATAAAAACTAGAAAATGTAGAAGAAATGGATAAATTTCTAGACAAATATCACCTACAAAAATTGAATCAATAGGACACAGGAAATCTAAATAGACCAATAGCATGACATTATACTAAAGCAGAAATGAAATGCCTTCCAAAAAAAAAAGGCCAGGACCAGAGAGATTCATGGTTGAATTTTGCCAGAACATCAAACAAAGACTAACACTGATGGTCCTCATAAAATTACATGGGATAGAAAAAGTAGGATCCTGACAACCTCATTCTACGCAAGCAGTATCACTCTAACAGGAAAACTGCATAAAAACAAAGCAAAGGAAGAAAATTATTTAATAATACACTTGAGGAAGTTGTTCTCAAAAAACCTCATGAAATACTTGAAAACAATTTCAACAACACATTAAAATGATCACAACATCATAAAGGTGGTTTAATTCCAAAAATGCAAGGACAGGTCAACACATGCAAACTAAATGATGTAGAACACCACACAGATAATCAAGGACAAAAATCTCATGATTATCTCAACAGATGTAGAAAAAGTCTTTGATGAAATTCAACAGTCCTTCATGAGAAAAGTCTTATGAAACGAGGGAGAGCAGGAACTTGCTATACTATTACAAAGGCTATGTATGTCAAACCTAAAGCCAATGGCATCCTGAGTGGTGAAAAATCTATAACATTTCCTTGAAAATCAGAATAAAGTAAAAGATGTGCATACTCACCACTCCTATACAAAATAGCACCTGAAATTCTAGTCATAGTCATTAGAAAAAAAAAAAAAGAAATAAGTAAAAGATGTGCAAGCTCACCACTCCTATATAAAATAGCACTTAAAGTTTTAGTCACAGCAACTAGAAAAGGGAAGGAAATAAAAAATAGCAAGTCAAATTATCCCTATATACAACTTATCTGATCCTCTTTTAGAAGGTCCTAAAGACTCTACCAGAAGAATGTAAGATATGATGAACAAATTTGGCAAAGTAGCTGAAAACAAAATCAACATAAAAATATAAATAATATTTCTATACAACAAGGACAATCCCACCGAGGCATGGGGTTTCAGTACTTACCTGGCGCGTGTGAGTCATGGGTTCCTATTCTCAGTACCATATATAAAAAATAAATAAAAATAAAGATATTGTGTCCATCTACAACTAAATAAAAATTTTTAAAATACCACTGAGAGTGAAATCAGGAGAACAACTCCACTCACAAGAGATGGTGAAAAGTACATAGAAATAATCCAAACCAAGAGGTGAAAAACAATTGAAGGAAAATTGCAGAATGATGAAAACAAAACTGAAGAAGACACAAGACAAGAGACCTCTTATATTAATGAAAAGGCAACCTTAATATGGGAAAGATATCCATGTACAGAAAGTGGTTCACAGATTTTATGCAATCCCTATCAAACCTCCAATGATATTCTTCATGCAAATGGAAAAAATTATCATGAAATCCATAGGGATGTAAAACAGACCAAAAATAGACAAAGGAAACCTGAGACATAAGATCAATGCAGAAGGCATCACAACACCCAATTTCAAAGCATAACACAGAGCAATAGTTAGGAAAACAGCATGATGCTGACATTAAAACAGAACCACAAACTATAATTTACTGAAGAGACAGAGACAAACCCAAACACCTGGAGTCATCTGATTCTTGGACACAACTGCCAAAAACATAGGTACAGGAAAAGGCAGCTGTTTTTTTTTTTTTTTTTTTGTTTTTTCTCTCTCTCTTAAAGGGTTGGTAGCAAAGGATGAAAAGAACAGGAAGACACAGAATCCACAGAATAAGAGAAAATCTTTGTCCACTACTCCAAGAGGACACTAAAAACAAGAATATATAAAGAAATCAAAATGCTTAACATGATACATACAATTAATGCAATTATAAGGACTTAACAGATATTTGTCAAAAGAAGAAACACAAATGATTCAATATTTATGAAAAAAATGTTCCAACTATCTAGCAATCAAGAAAATGCAAGTCAAAACTCTACAAAGATGGCATCCCTCTACTTGGGAATGATAACGATCAAGCATATAAATATTAAATGTTGGTGAGGATGTAGGGATAAAAGGTACCCCCAGACATTTCTGGTGGGAACACAAATTATTTTAAGTATTCTGGGAAGCAATATGGAAAGTCCTAAAAAAACAGGAATGGAACCACCATAGGATCCAGCTATTCCACTCTTTGGTATATATCCAAAAGTTGTAAAATCAGCAGGCAAATTTGGATACAAGTTCATCAGTGTCAATAGCAGCACAACTCATAATAGCCAAGACATGATGAATGGGTTGTAAATTGCGGTATATGTACATGATGCAGTATTACTCTGCACTAAAGAATGAAATTATGCCATTTGCCAACAAAGGATTGGAACAAGAGAATGTCAGGCTAAATGAAATGAGTCAAACAAGAAATTTGACTGTTGAAATGATTTTACTTAGAGAGGCAGGAGCTAAAGCAACCAATGAGGGACAAAGGTAGGATGGACATCATCAAGTTAAAGGGAAGATTAGTGGAGTGGAAAAACATTGAAACCTGAGACATTGAACTATGGGGAGCGAGGAGGGTTAGGTAAGGCAAAGGCATGTGGAAGGAATCTGACAAAATTACTCTTCATGCATGAAAATATATAATGGAGAATTCCACCTTTATGTGTAACTGTAAATTAAAAACAAATGGTGAAAGTTTGACCAGTAGCAGAGAAGAAGGTGAGGGGTGAGGGAAAGGAAAGTGTCTGAAATAGTGTAAAAAATCTTCATGTTTCCTTATGTCAATATGAACCAAACTATTATGTACAAGTTTAATGCAATATAGGAGCAAAGCAAATGGCATTGGGTAAACTGGATATCCATATGTAGAAGGACAAAATGAGATCTCTATTTCACACCTGTAGAAGACAACATAAAAGGTATAGAAAACCTAGACATAAGAACAGAATCATTGCAACTCCTTGCAGGAAATCTAGAGGAAATACCTCAGCATACAGGCACAGAATAAGACTTTATGAAGAGGAATAGTACAGCTAAGGAAATAATAGCAAGTTTGAGATGAACTGGAGTAAATCAAATAAAATTTTCTGCAGAACAAAGATGAGAAGTAACAGTGTATAGCACGGGAGGCAATCCATGCCAGTTACTCTTTGACAGAGTATTATATATTATGTATTTTGTCAATACATAAACAACTAAAGGAATTCAGCACTGCAAGGAAAAACCACCTGCTTAACCAATGACAAATGAACAGACAGTTCACAAAGGAAAGTGTACAATCAGTCAATTGCTACATGAAAAGAGGTTCAAAGTCTTTAGCCATAAGGGACAAGCAAATGAAAATTATGATGAGATTCCATCTTACCACATTCAATAAGCAATACTCAAGAATACACAAAATAAACAATGATGAGGATGTGGGTAATTGGAATCCATTAGCACTGTTGGTGAGGACACGAATTATTACTTCCACTATGGGAAATAGTATGGAGATTACTCATAAAATTAAAAATATAATTTCAAATGGCTCAGTTATACTGCTCCCTACTATTTACTGAAAAAATATAATCAACCTACACACAATGGATTATTCAGCCATGGAAATGGTGTCATGTGCTGAAAAATGGATGGAACTGCACAGTATCCTGTTAAACACAATTTGACAGACTCAGAAATAAACATGTCATATGTGGAAATGTTCTTCAAGAAATCTGATGGAAGACCACAAGTGGGAAGAGAGAGGAAAGAACAGAAAAAAGAGGGAATGGTACAGCTCTATTTCGGGAGTGATGTTCATCACACTAAGTAATACACACATACAAATATGCCTCCGTGAAACCCTCTATTCTATATAACAAATGTGCACTGGTACCAAACTTTGATCATCATAATCATTTTCTGTCTATAATTCCTTAGTGCTATTCCAAGTCTTAATAAGAAGGGAAGTAAAGAAATTTATTTATTAAGTATGTAAAATGGGTAGGTACGTATTTGTAGATGTTTCTATACTTTATGTTCGTAAAATGATTTTGGTGATGTTATCTCACACCCTGCTTCCCAGTCACTCCAGAATGTGAAGAGAACAACAGAAGATAAATTTTCTCTCTGTCCAGAATGTCCTTCTCTTATACATTTATAATTCTGGTTCCTTCCCCACCTTTACTTGTCAACTTCAATGTCATAGCTGGAATAATTGGCACTAATGCCAGAATTCCCCTCACAGATCTATCCACCTCTGAACTATATATAAACACTTTAAATTTAAAAGAAGTGAGAATTATATTTTCTTCCACTTTTTTCTTAAGATGAATTTCAAGTCTTTCAGAGGAATCTAGTTTACAGTTCCTGCTATCATTATCTTCACTATTTTTGTTAGATTTGCATTACATCTTCTGTCTTCACTCTCTTATGAAATCTAGATATTTATATTTGCTCTTCTTTAAGGAATACTTCCATTTATCTCCATTCTTGCCTTCAGATTCAACTAGCTATTCATTTAATTTTCATTCTAATTCTTTCCTTTAACAATAAGGATACCTGATAGTTGTTTACTCCCACCAATTTATATAAATATGCATACTGTACATATATCTCTCTTGGTGCTACACTTATTGTCTATTGTGACCTAGTAGAGGCCTCAAGTTTCTTCTTAGGACTACAGTCATCATTATGAGGATATGGGAGACAGGAAGTTTAAAAAAGGAATGGGAAACAAGTATTAAAAGACCCCTTACCTTTGAGTCAGGTGATGACAGGGAAGTAACACACAAGCTCTTTCCTTTGATACGTCTTATATGAACAGTTGAAACCACACGTTCTCTTTCACTCTCACAAATATTCTTGTCAAGCAAGTCAATGTTTTTGGTTTCCAGGGTCATATTTTACTTTTATGGTAATAAAACAAAGTAAAAAATATATGAAACTCTAATTTCAAGTCAATAAAGTGCACAAATGGGGAGTCTTCAAAAAGATTACCATCATTCCTGGATTGCTGAATATTTTCACGTACTTCTCCTTTTCCTTCACAGACATTCTAGGAAAGAAAAAAAAATGGTAAGTGTAATTAGCAAGCATGAAATGCACTTTCTTCCTAGCAGCACCCAGATCATTCTCTCAAACTGACCCCAAATTAGTCCACAATGCAATACTTAGTACATACAAAAATATCAGAGATGATACCTTGCATTTCATCGGATTATGATGGAATGAAATAAGAAATCAGCAACATAACAAAACATAGAAGCTACTCTAACACCTCTAGACTAAATAATGCACTACTGAATGATCAATGGATAGCAGAAAATCAGGGATGAAATTTTAAAATGTTTACATGTAAATGAGAATAGGGGCAAAACATATACAAATCTCTGAGACACTCTGAAGGTGGTTCTAAGAGGAAAGTTCATAGCACTCACCTAATTCATTAAAAGATTAGAAACCCAAAAACTAAACAACCTAACATTACTTCTTTTTTTTTTTTTTTTTTTTTAAGAGTTGATAAACTGTTAACATTTATTTACAGAAGAATTCCTACACAGCAGGGAAAAACAACATACCATTCTTCATGTGTTAACATGGATGCATCTCAAAAACCTGATGTTGAATAAAAAAAATAATTCACAAATTGATGCAAGTACAATCACATTTATGTATGTTATCATATCTTACAAACAATACTAATGTATGCTGCTTATAGATAATTGCTTATATCATACACATATTAAATCACCATATGCATGCACACACAGTATATAAGAGGATAACAAGACAGTTTGTGAAACTCAATGAAATTGCAGATTTCCTGGGAGAATACAGGTGAACAAAACTACCTCAAAGATACTTAAAAAGCATGAGTAGCTCAATAACAATAAAAGGTTTTTTAAAAAAATTAATGATAAAAGAATCAACCTGCCAATAAAACTTAGTGTCTGAATGTGTATGTCCCAGATAACAGGCTTGAAATTTATAAAATAAAAGCTATAAAGTTGAAAGAACAAACAGATAAATCCACAATTATAGTCAAGGACTTCAATAACTCAGCAACTGATAGAACTGCTAGACAGAAAATCAGCAAGGACACAGGAGACCTGAGCTGTACCATCAACCCACAGGTTCCCACTGACTCCATCCAATAACAGAGTATACTCATCCTTTTCCTCCAAGTGCTCAAGAAACATTCACCAAGATGGATTGTACCCTGAGCCATAAAACAATTTTATTGTATTTTTAAAAAATTGGAACAATGTAGAGTGTATTCTTTTTTTTTTTATTTATTTATTTTTTTTTACATTTACATAGGGTAATGATGATTATCAAGAATACAAGCAACAATAGGTGTTGGCGAGGATGTGGTGAAAAAGGAACACTCATACATTGCTGGTGGGGTTGCAAATTAGTGCAACCACTCTGGAAAGCAGTGTGGAGATTCCTCAGAAAGCTTGGAATGGAAACACCATTTGACCCAGCTATCACACTCCTTGGCCTATACCCAAAGGACTTAAAATCAGCATACTACAGAGATACAGCCACATCAATGTTCATTGCTGCTCAATTCACCATAGCCAGATTGTGGAACCAACCTAGATGTCCTTCAGTTGATGAATGGATAAAGAAACTGTGGCATATTTATACAATGGAATATTACTCCGCAATGAAGAATGATAAAATTATGGCATTTGTAGGCAAATGGTCGAAATTGGAGAATATCATGCTAAGTGAGATAAGCCAATCTCAAAAAACTAAAGGACGAATGATCTCGCTGATAAGCGGATGAGGACATATAATGGGGGGTGGGAGGGGCTAGCATTAGGTTTAGGGTTAGGTTTAGAGTTAGGCTAAGGAGAGCAGTAAGAATGAAGGAAAGAAGGACTGTGTAGAGGGAAAAGAGGGGTGGGAGGGGTGGGAGGGGTGGGAGGGGTGGGGGGGAGGGGAAAAATATAATAAACATCATTACCCTAACATTACTTCTAAAGGCCCTGGAAAGAGAAGAACAAATCAACACTAAAAGCAGAATAAGATTGGAAGTCATTAAAATCAGAGCCAGAGTCAATGAAATTGAAACAGAAATTTTAAAACCAATTGATGTTACAAAAAATGGGTTATTTAAAACAAACATATAGCTGATAAAACTTTAGCCTAGCTGAAGCAAGAAAGAAGGAATACTAAAACTTCTAAAACTTGTGAAGAAAAAGAAAGTATCACCACAGAATACAACAAAATACACAAGTTAATCACAAACAATTTGGAAAACTTATACTTCAATAAAATAGAAATCATGAAGACACTGACAATTTTCTAAAGACTACTTACCCAAATTGAGCTTGAAGGACCTAGAATATTTTCACACATCACTGTCAAGCAAAGAAAATAAAGATACTATCAAAAGCCTACCAACAAAGAAGGGCCCATCGGGTGAGCCAGGCCACCTACATGGCGGAGGTAGGTGGTGGACAGCTTTCCTGTGCAGCCAGCAGGCCAAGGAGAGACTTAGCAAACCCCCCTGACTCCTGCACCTAGGTCAGTGCCATTACTGGTTGGTCACAGTCACGGAGTGAGCTGGCGGTGAGTCAGGTCACTTGCATTGTGGAGGTAGCAAGCGGGCACCCAACCCGCCTGCCTTGCGGAGCTTGGTGGTTGGTAGCCAACCTGCCCAACCACCAGATCAAAGACAGACACCATCACTGAGCAACCCCGCCCGACCACCACCCCAAGGTTTGTCACCATCATGGAGCTAGCCAGAGGCTTCTTTATAGGCTGGTTAAGGCATTTGAATTACTCCTGAGGGCGTGGCCATCATCATTGGAAGGGCAACTCCCTTCCTGAGACACCTACAGGAGGTAGAGGACCTTTGACAAGTCGCAGGAGCCAAAAAGAGGAGGTATTGAGAGATTTGGGACCAACTCAGAGCCATCAGGGAATATATCCCACCTGAAGGCCACCACCCCTAGAAGGCCAGCTTCCTAGTGGAGCACTGCATTATCAAGTTCCTCCAAGACATCAGGCTACTGAAGGCTAAGAGGTGAGTTATTGGCAATCTACAGAGAAAATAGTAATCAATAGAGGAAATCTGCAATATCCCAGAGTTTCACTATTAGACTGGTAGATACCTGAACAATATGAGAAAACAAGGGAAGAAAATGTCCCAAACAAACCTAGATGCTATAGCAATAATATCCAATGACAGCATGGCAGAAGAAATGTCAGAAAGGGAGTTCAGAATGTACATAATCAATACGATCAGGGAAGAAAACAAGGAGATGAAAGGGCAAATGCAGGCACTGAATGATCGCACCAATTGACAGTTAAAAGGCCAAATACAGGAAGCAAAAGATCATTTCAATAAAGAGAGATATTGAAAAAAAAAAAACAGAAATCCTTGAAATGAAGGAAACAATAAACCAAATTAAAAACTTCATAGAAAGCATAACCAATAGGATAGAACACCTGGAAGACAGAACCTCAGATATCAAAGACAAAATATTTTACCTTGAAAACAAAGTTGACCAAACAGAAGATGGTAAGATATCACAAACAGAATCTTCAAGAACTATGGGATATCATGAAAAAGCCAAATTTAAGAATCATCGGGATTGAGGAAGGCTTAGAGAAACAAACCAAAGGAATGAACAATCTATTCAATAAAATAATATCAGAAAATTTCTCAAATCTGAAGAATGAAATGGAAAATTAAGTACAAGAGGCTTATAGAACTCCAAATATACAAAATTACAACAGAACCACACCAAGGCACATTATTATGAAAATACCTAACACACAAAATAAAGATAGAATTTTAAAGGCTGCAAGAGAAAAGAATCAAATTACATTCAGGGGGAAACCAATACAGATATCAGCAGATTTTTCAATCCAGACCCTAAAAGCATTTAGAAACAACATTTCTCAAGTTCTGAAAGAAAATGGGTGCCAACCAAGAATCTTATACCCAGCAAAACTTACCTTCAGATTTGACAATGAAATAAAATCCTTCCATGATAAACACAAGCTAAAAGAATTTACAAAAAGAAAGAGGGCATTACAGAACATTCTCAGCAAAATATTCCATGAGGAAGAGATGAAAAACAATGATGTAAATCAGCAAAGGGAGGAACTACCCAAAGGAACAACCAAATAAAAGAGAAATCAAGTCGTGTAAAAAAAAAAAAATGAGCCAAATGACCGGGAATACCAATCATATCTCAATAATAACCCTGAATGTTAATGGCCTGAACTCATCAATCAAAAGTCATCGACTGGCATATTGGATTAAAAAGAAAGATCCAACAATTTGCTGCCTGCAAAAGACTCTTCTCATAGAAAGAGATACCCACAGACTAAAGTTGAAAGGATGGGGAAAAACACACCATGCACATGGACACAGCAAAAAAGCCAGAGTATCCATCCTCATATCAGATAATGTGGACTTCAAGCCAAAGTTAGTCAGAAGGGATAAAGAAGGACATTTCATATGGCTTAAGGGAAGCATAAATCAGCAAGACATAACAATCATAAATATCTTTGCCCCAAACAGTGGCTCATCCATATACATCAAACAAATCTTTCTCAATGCCAGAAATCAAATAGACCACAACACAATAATACTAGGTGATTTTAACACACCTCTCTCACCACTGACAGATCTTCCAAACAAAAATTGAACAAAGAAACCATAGATCTCAGTAACACAATTAATAATTTTAGACTTAATGGACATATATAGAATATACCATCCTTTCTTCTCAGCAGCACATGGATCCTTCTCTAAAATAGACCATATATTATGCCACAAAGCTACTGTTAGCAAATACAAGAAGACAGAGATAATACCTTGAATTCTATCAGATCATAATAGATTGAAATTAGAAATAAATGACAGAGTAAAAAACAGAAACTACTCCAACATCTGGAGATTAAATAACACACTATTGTATGATGAATGGATAACAGAAGATATCAGGAGGAAATTAAAAAATTCTTAGAGGTAAATGAGAACAAAGAAGCAACATATGAAAATCTCTGGGACACTAGGAAAACAGTTCTTAGAGGAAAATTTATTTCATGGAGCACTTTCAATAAAAGAAGAAAAAATCAACAAATACACGTCCTGACACTAATGCTCAAGCCCTAGAAAAAGAAGAACAGAACAACACCAAAAGTAGTAGAAGACAGGAAATAGTTAAAATCAGAGCTAAAATCAATGAAATTGAAGCAAAAGAAACAATTGGTAAAATTGACAAAGTAAATAGTTGGTTCTTTGAAAAAATAAACAAAATTGATAAACCCTTAGCCACAGTAACAAAGAGAAGGAGAAAACCCAAATTACTAAAATTCGGAATGAACAAAGAAATATCAAAACACACATAATTGAAATACAAAACATAATTAGAAGCTATTTTGAAAATCTATACTCCAACAAAATAGAAGATCTCAAAGACCTCAACAGGTTTCTAGAGACATATGAATTACCTAAACTGAATGAGGAGGACAAACACAATTTAAATAGATCAATTTCAAGTAATGAAATAGAAAAAGTCATCAAAAGCCTACCAACAAAGAAAAGTCCAGGACCAGATGGGTTCTCAGCCGAGTTCTACAAAACCTTTAAAGAAGAGCTCATTCCAATACTCCTCAAAGTATTCCATGAAATAGAAGAGGAGGGAACCCTCCCAAATTCATTCTATGAAGCCAATATCACCCTGATACCTAAACCAGACAGAGACACATCGAGGAAAGAAAATTTCAGACCAATATCCTTAATGAACATTGATGCAAAAATTCTCAACAAAATCTTAGCAAATTGCATGCAAAAATATATTAAAAAGATAGTGCACCACAATCACGTGGGTTTTATCCCAGGGATGCAAGGTTGGTTCAACATCAGGACATCAATAAATGTTATTCACCATATCATCAGACTTAAAATCAAGAATCACATGATTATTTATTTTGATAGATGCAGAAAAAGCATTTGATAAAATACAGCATCACTTCATGCTCAAAACACTGGAAAAAACAGGGATAGTGGGAACATTCCTTAATATTGTAAAGGCCATCTATGCTAAGCCCATGGCCACTATCATTCTAAATGGAGAGAAACTGAAAGCCTTCCCCCTAAAATAGGAACAAGGGAGGGATGCCCTCTTTCACCACTTCTATTCAACACTGTCCTCGAAACTCTAGCCAGAGTAATTAGACAGACCAAGGAAATTAAACGGATAGGAATAGGAAAAGAAGAAATCAAACTATCACTATTTGCTGATGACATGACTACATATTTAGAGGAACCAGAAAATTCCACCAGAAAACTTTTAGAACTCATAAGTGAATTCAGTAAAGTAGCAGAATATAAGATTAATGCCATAAATCCAATGCATGTTTATACATAAGTGATGAATCTTCAGAAAGAGAAGTTAGGAAAACTACCCCATTCACAATAGCATCAAAAAAAATAAAATACTTTGGAATCAATCTCACAAAAGAGGTGAAAGACCTCTACAATGAGAACTACAGAACCCTAAAAAAAGAAATTAAAGAAAACCTTAGAAGATGGAAAGATCTCCCATGTTCTTGGATAGGCAGAATTAATATTGTCAAAATGGCCATACTACCAAAAGTGCTATACAGATTCAATGTAATTCCAATTAAAATCCCAATGATGTACTTACAGCAATAGAACAAGCAATCATGAAATTCATCTGGAAGAATAAGAAACCCAGAATAGCTAAAGCAATCCTTAGCAGGAAGAATGAAGCAGGGCGTGTCACAATAGCAGATCTTCAACTCTACTACAAAGCAATAGTAACAAAAATGGCATGGTATTGGTACCAAAATAGACAGGTAGGTCAATGGTACAGAATAGAGGACATGGACACAAACCCAAATAAATACAATTTTCTCATACTTGACAAAGGTGCCAAAAATATGCAATGGAGAAAAGGTAGCCTCTTCAACTAATGGTGCTGGGAAAAATGGAAATCCATATGCAACAGAATGAAACTAAACCCCTCTCACCCTGCACAAAAATCAACTCACTATGGATCAAGGAGCTTGAAATCACACCAGAGACTCTGCATCTTATAGAAGAAAAGTAGGTCCAAATCTTCACCCTGTTGGCTTAGGATCAGACTTCATTAATAGGACTCCCATAGTACAACAAATAAAAGCAAGAATCAATAACTAGGACAGATTCAAACTAAAAAGCTTTCTCTCAGCAAAGGAAACTATCAGCAATGCGAAGAGAGGGCCTACAGAGTCGAAGAAAATCTTTGCCCCTTCATACTTCAGATAGAGCACTAATTACCAGAATATATAAAGAACTCAAAAAACTCTACACCAATAATACAAATAACCCAATCAACAAATGGGTTAAGGATATGAACAGACACTTCTCAGAAGAAGATCTACAGGCAATCAAGAAACATATGAAAAAATGTTCAACATCTTTAGTAATAAGAGAAATGCAAATCAAAACTACCCTAAGATTCCATCTCACCCCAATTAGAATGGTGATTATCAAGAATACAAGCAACAAAAGGTGTTGGAGAGGATGTGGGCAAAAAGGTACACTCATACATTTCTGGTGGGCTGCAAATTAGTGCACCCACTCTGGACGGCAGTGTGGAGATTCATTAGAAAACTTTTGGAATGGACCCACCATTTGACCCAGCTATCCCACTCCTCGGCCTATACCCAAAGGACTTAAAATCAGCATACTACAGAGATACAGCCACATCAATGTTCATAGCTGCTCAATTCACAATAGCCAGACTGTAGAACCAACCTAGATGCCCCTCAATTGATGAATGGATAAAGAAACAGTGGTATATATATACTATGGAATATTACTCAGCCATAAAGAATAATAAAATTATGGCACTTGCAGGCAAATGGATGCAGTTGGAGAATATCATGCTAAGTGAGTTAAGCCAATCTCAAAAAACCAAAGGATGAATGATCTCACTGACAAGCGGATGATGACACATATAGGGGGTGGGAATGAGGCAAGAATGGAGGAAGGAGGGAGTCTATAGTGGGATAAAAGTGGTGGGGAGGGGTTGTGGGGGAGAAATAAAATAACAGAATGAAGCAAAACTATTACCCTAAGCAAATGTATGATTACACAAATGGTATGCCTCTACTTCATGTACAGAGAAATAAGATGTATCCCATTTATTTACCATAAAAATGAATTTAAAAAATAGAATAGCCCATTACCCAACAGAATTTCATTTAAGTAGAACTAGACTTTCGAAGGAGAACCAACATCCATCCACTTCAAACTATTCTAAGAAAAAAACAAAACAAAACAAAACAAAACAGGGAACCTTTCCAAACACATTTTTTTTTTTTTTTTTTTTTTTTTTTGGTACTGGGGATCGAACTCAGGGCCTTGTGCTTGCGAGGCAAGCACTCTTCCAGCTGAGCTGTCTCCCCAGCCCTACAAACACATTCTTGAACTTACTGTCTCCCTGACTCCAAAACCAAAGACACATAAGGAAAGAACACTTCATTCCAATAATTTTGATGAACATAAATTCAAAAGTTCTTAATAAAATACTGATGAATCTCATATCAAAACACATTAAAAGGATAGCACAACATGATCACCTGGGTTTCATCCCAGGGATGCAAGGTTGCTCCAACATACAAAAATAAATGTAATTCACCACATTTGTCACACAAAGACAAAAGTTACATGATTATCTCCACAGATGCTGCAAAAGAATTTGTAAAAATAAAGGTTCAAAACAGAAGAAAATTCAGAGATAGAAGGAACATATTTGAACATTGTAAAAGCTATTTATGCTAAATCCAAGGATAACACTATTCTTTTTTTGGTATTTTAATTAGTTGTATATGATAGTAGAATGCATTTATACATTTTGATAGTTCATACATAAATGGAGTGTAATTTCTCATTTTTTTGATTTTACATATTTCAGGATCACATCAGTCATGCAATCAAATAGGTACATGAGGTAAATAATATCTGTTTCACTCTACTGTCCTTCCTACCCCCATAACCCTTCCCCTCCCTTCACTCTCCTTTACCTAATATAATGTAACTCTATTCTTCCCTCATCCTCCCCTTATTATGAATTTTCATCAACATACTAAAGAAAATATTCAATCTTTGGTTTTGGGAGTTTGGCTTATTTTTCTTAGCATGATATTCTCCAGCTCCATCTATTTACCAGCAAATGCCATAATTTCATTCCTCCTTAAAACTGAGTAATATTCCATCATGTGTGTTTGGTGTGGGTGTGTGAATATACATATATATCTCACATTTTCTTTATCCATTCATCTGTTGAAGGGCACTTATGTTGGTTCCATAATTTAGCTATTGTGAGTTGAGCTGCTATAAACATTGATGTGGCTGCATCACTATAGTATACCTATTTTAAGTCCTTTGGTTATATACCAAGGAGTGGGATAGTTGGCTCAAGTGGTGGTTACATTTCAAGGTTTCTGAGGAATCTCCATACTGTTTTCCATAATGGTTGCATTCCCACCAGCAATGTATGAGTGTACTTTTTCCCCACCTCCTCGTCACCATTTATTGTTGCTTGTATTCTTGATAATTGCCATTTTAAAGTGAAGCAGGAGGCTTCACAATACCAGACCTCAAACTATACTACAGAGCTATTTTGCAAGAAGAATGATACATCAAAGAAATCAGGGTGAAGTATTAAAAGACCCTTAGAATAAATTGCTATGGATACAATGAAAACAGTGCTAAGAAGGAAATTTGTAAATATGGCAAAATACCTTAAAAATCAGAGGCATCTCAACTAAATCACCTATACATGAATTTCAAGGTCTTAGGGAAACAATAATCCAATGCCAAACCCAGTAGAAAGAAAAAAATGAAAATAGTAGTGCCAAAATTTATGAAATAGAAAAATAATGAGTAATACCAAGGATAAATGAAACAAAGAGTTGCGTCTTTGAAAAGTTAAACAAGACAAATAAATCTTAAACCAAACTAACCAAGGAAAAGAGAGAGAAGATACAAATGAATAAAGTTACAGACCCAAAAGTGCATCTTATAACAGATACCATTCTGAAATCCAGAACCTTTAGGGATTACTTTGAAAAGTTAAAATGCCAACAAATGGGAAATCCAGAGCCTACTGGGATGACTTCCATCATAAAAACCAGAAAATATAGAAGAAATTGATAATTTTCTAGACCAACATGATCTAAAAAAATTAAATAAGGAGGAAATACAAAAATTTAAAGAGACCAAAAGCATGCCATTATACTGAAAGAGTAGTGAAAAGTCTTCTACTAACAACAGCCCAGGACCAAACATATTCATATCTAAATTTTTCCAAACCATCAAAAGAGAACTAACACTCAAGCACCTCAAAAAATTACATGGGATAAAAAAAGGGAGAAAACTGATAAAACAAATGGCATTGAATGAAAGCAATATGTCCCTTATAGGAAAACTGCCAAAGGTTAAAAATAAGGAAACATATTTAATAATAAGATTGAGGAAGATATTTGCAAATATGCTCATGAATACTTGGAAAATTTCAGTATCACATTTAAATGATCATACATCATCATAAAATTGGTTTAATTCCACAAATGCAAGGACAGGTCAACACATGTGAACAAATAGATGTAGTATACCACACAGACAATCAAGGACAAAAACCTCTTGATCATCTCAATAGATGTAGAAAAAGCCTTTGACAAAATTTAAATTCCTTCATGAGAAAAGTCTTAAGAAAATAGGGACAAGAACTTGTTATAGTATTACAAAGGCTATTTATGTCAAACCCAAAGCCAATGGCACACTGAATGGTGAAAACATCTACAACATTTCTTTGGAACTCAGAAACAAGTAAAAGATGTGCATGCTCACCACTCCTGTACAAAACAGTACCTGAAATATTAGAGCAATGAGACAAGGGAAGGATACACAAAGCACTCAAATTCTCCCTCTTTACAGAATATCTGATCCTCTTTTAGAATATTTTAAAGGCTCTATCAAAGACTTTAAGATGGAATAAACAAATTTGGCAGTGTAGCTGAAAACAAAATCAACAGACAAATATAAATAATATTTCTATACAACAAAAGCAATTCCACTGAGGGCTGGAGTTTTGATGATTGTTAGAGGGCTTGCCTGAAGGTATGAGGCACTGGGTTTGATCCTTAGCACCACATGAAAATATATAAATAAAATAAATTGACTGTGTCCATTTACAAATATTTTTTTGGAAAAACAGCCCAAAGAGAATGAAATCAGTATAATAGCTTCACTCACAATAGATTTAAAAATGCATATAAATAAACAAAGCCAAAGAGGTGAAATAACTATTCAAGGAAAATTGCAGAATGATGAAAACAGAATTGAAGAAGATACAAGGAGATAGAGAGACCTCTTATATTCATGAAAAGACAAACAATATCCATATACAGACGGTGGTTCACGGATTTTATACAATCCCAATCAGAACTCCTATGAGGGGCGGGCCAAGATGGCGGACTAGAGGGCGGCTGCATTTCACGCTGCTCCAGGACGCAAGATTCAAAAGAGGAGATAGTGAGAGACTTGGGACCAACTCAAAGCTGCCGGGTGAGTCTCTCCTGTTGGGGAGGCATCCCAGATGGGGCGGTAGCCCCAGAATGCAGGAAATTTGTGAAGTGGAGTTGCTCGGCGAGACGCCCCTCCACCCGCTGGAGCAGTAAACACGGACAACAACTGGGATCATCGTAGAGGAGGCGGCTCAGCACAGCACTTGGACTCGAGCAGCTGCTGGGGCTCCGGGCGGCTGCCTGGGGAGGAGCTGGGTGGCGAGCTGTTTGGACCCAGAACAACCGCTTCTGAACACCGGGGGGTTGCCCAGAGGAAGAGGAGGAGCGCGGCGGGATGCTTGGTCTAGGAGTGACTGCATCAGAGCCACGGGCGGTTGCCAGAGGAGGAGCTGCGTGGTGAGCTGTTTGAACTCAGAGTGGGCGCTCCTGAGCGCCGGGGGACTGCCCGGAGGAAGAGGAGGAGCGCGGCGGGATGCTTGCTCTGGGAGTGAATGCATCAGAACCACAGGCGGTTGCCAGAGGAGGAGCTGCGTGGTGAACTGTTTGAACTCAGAGCGAGCACTCCTGAGTGCCGGGAGGTTGCCTGGAGGAGGAGGAGGAGCGCGGCGTGTTGCTTGACCTGGGAGTGACTGCATCAGAGCCGCGGGCGGTTGCCAGAGGAGGAGCTGCGTGACGAGCTGTTTGAACTCAGAGCAGCTGCTCCAGAACACTGGTGGCCTGCCTGGAGGAGGAGAGCAGTGGGACACTTAGTCTGGGAGTGACTGCATCAGAACCACAGGCGGTTGCCAGAGGAGGAGGCGAGTGGTGAGTTGATTGGACTAAAAGCGACTGCTCCTGAACACCAGTGGCCTGCCTGGAGGAGGAGCGTGGTGAGTCACCTGGTCTCAGAGCCACCGCTCCTGAACACCCGGGGGCTACCCCAAGGAGGAGGAGGAGGAACAGGGCGGGTCACTTGGACTTGGAGTGACTGCCTAGAGCTGCGGGTGGTTGGCGGGAGAAGGAGACCCGAAGTGAGTTGCTTGGACTCCTAGTGACTGCGTTGGAAACTGGGCGGCTGTCCGGAGGAGGAGGTGTGAGGTGGGTCTCTGGGTCTCGGAGCTATTGTACGGGGCTCCAGGTGGTGGCTCAGGGGAGGGGCTGCATAGCCAGGCGATTGGTGCAGAGCAGGGTCCCAGGAGCTAGGTGGCTTCTTCCTGGAAGAGCCGCACAGAGACACGCCTAGGGGCGGAGCAAAGTTTCCAGGGCGGCGGGCAGATTCTCTGGGAGAGGCAGCCTAAGGGGACTCGCCTGCAAAGGGTGAGGCTCCCAGGCCCAGGACATAGGTCTGGGCCCCTGGGATCGTTGCAGAGGAAGACAGCCCAGCCCAGGTGGTAGTTGTAGATTGAGGGGAACCTCTAGGAGGGCAAATGACCAGCAAGACATCCCCACCGAGTGATTCTTCCCGGCCGGGAGGTTTTCCCACAGGGACGGTAAAGCCAGAGACATAGGCACAAACAGGCCTTGCCTCAGCCCGCAGTCTAGTTCCCCATTGGATGACCATTGGTCAACAAGTGGAGGCACCTCTGCCCACTAGCAGGGAATATACACCACCTGAGGGTCACCACACCTAGAGAGGCAGCTTCTTCGTGGAGCTCTGCATTATCAACCTCCTCCAAGACTCCAGGCTACTGAAGGATAAGAGGGGATATACTAGCAATCTTCAGGGACATTACAAGTTGATAGAGGAAATCTGCAATATCTTAATGACCCACTGATTCCTGAACAATATGAGAAAACAAGGGAAGAAAATGCCCCAAACAAATCTAGATGTTACATCAATAAAATCCAACGACAGCATGGCAGAAGAAATGACAGAAAGGGAGTTCAGAATGTACATAATTAAAATGATTAGGGAAGCAAACGATGAGATGAAAGAGCAAATGCAGGCAATGAATGATCACACCAATCGACAATTAACAGAGCAAATTCAGGAAGCAAAAGATCATTTCAATAAAGAGTTAGAGATATTGAAAAAAAACCAAACAGAAATTCTTGAAATGAAGGAAACAATAAACCAAATTAAGAACTCCATAGAAAGCATAACCAATAGGATAGAACAGCTGGAAGACAGAACTTCAGATATTGAAGACAAAATATTTAACCTCGAAAACAAAGTTAAACAAACAGAGAAGATGGTGAGAAATCATGAACAGAATCTCCAAGAACTATGGGATATCATGAAAAGGCCAAATTTGAGAATTATTGGGATTGAGGAAGGCTTAGAGAAACAAACCAAAGGAATGAACAATCTATTTGAAGAAATAATATCAGAAAATTTCCCAAATCTGAAGAATGAAATGGAAAATCAAGTCCAAGAGGCTTATAGGACTCCAAATACACAAAATTACAACAGACCCACACCAAGGCACATTATAATGAAAATACATAACATACAAAATAAAGACAGAATTTTAAAGGCTGTGAGAGAAAAGAACCAAATTACATTCAGGGGGAAGCCAATACGGATATCAGCAGATTTTCCAATCCAGACCCTAAAAGCTAGAAGGGCCTGGAACAACATTTTTCAAGCTCTGAAAGAAAATGGATGCCAACCAAGAATCTTATACCCAGCAAAACTTACCTTCAAATTTGACGATGAAATAAGATCATTCCATGATAAACAAAAGCTAAAAGAATTTACAAAAAGAAAGCCAGCATTACAGAACATTCTCAGCAAAATATTTCATGAGGAAGAGATAAAAAACAAAGAAGCAAATCAGCAAAGGGAGGAATTATCCTAAAGGAACTGTCAAATAAAGGAGGAACCAAGATGTGTCAAAAAATTTAAATATGAACCAAATGACTGGGAATACAAATCATATCTCAATAATAACCCTGAATGTTAATGGCCTGAATTCATCAATCAAAAGACATAGACTGGCAGATTGGATTAAAAAGAAAGATCCAACAATATGTTGCCTGCAAGAGACTCACCTCATAGAAAGAGATACCCATAGACTAAAGGTGAAAAGATGGGGAAAAACATACCATGCACATGGACTCAGCAAAAAAGCTGGAGTATCCATCCTCATTTCAGATAATGTGGACTTCAAGTCAATGTTAGTTAGAAGGGATAAAGAAGGACATTTCATACTGCTTAAGGGAAGCATAAATCAGCAAGACATAGCAATCATAAATATCTATGCCCCAAACAGTGGCTCACCCATGTATGTCAAACAAATCCTTCTCAATCTCAGAAACGAAATAGACCACAATACAATAATACTAGGTGATTTTAACACACCTCTCTCACCACTGGACAGATCTTCCAAACAAAAATTGAACAAAGAAACCATAGATCTCAATAACACAATCAATAATTTAGACTTAACAGACATTTATAGAATATACCATCCAACCAAGAGCGAATACACTTTCTTCTCAGCAGCACATGGATCCTTCTCTAAAATAGACCATATATTATGCCACAAAGCTAATGTTAGCAAATACAAGAAATAGAGACACTACCTTGTATTCTATCAGATCATAATGGATTGAAGTTACAAATTAATGAAAGAGTAAAAAACAGAAACTACTCCAACACCTGGAGATTAAACAATATGCTACTATATGATGAATGGATAACAGAAGATATTAGGAAGGAAATTAAAAAATTATTAGAGGTAAACGAGAACAAAGAAACATCATATCAAAATCTCTGGGACACTATGAAAGCGGTACTTAGAGGAAGATTTATTTCATGGAGCGCATTTAATAAAAGAAGTAAAACTCAAAAAATAAATGACCTAACACTACAGCTCAAAGCCCTAGAAAAAGAAGAACAGACCAACACCAAAAGTAGTAGAAGACAGGAAATAGTTAAACTCAGAGCTGAAATCAACGAAATTGAAACAAAAGAAACAATACAAAAAATTGACAAAATAAATAGTTGGTTCTTCGAAAAAATAAACAAAATTGATAAACCTTTAGCCACACTAACAAAGAGAAGACGAGAGAAAACCCAAATCACTAAAATTTGGAATGAACAAGGAAATATCACAACAGACACGACTGAAATACAAAACATAATTAGAAGCTATTTTGAAAATCTATACTCCAACAAAATAGAAAATTTCGAAGACATCAACAAATTTCTAGAGACATATGAATTGCCTAAACTGAACAAGGAGGATATACACAATTTAAATAGACCAATTTCAAGTAATGAAATAGAAGAAGTCATCAAAAGCCTACCAACAAAGAAAAGTCCAGGATCAGATGGGTTCTCAGCCGAGTTCTACAAAACTTTTAAAGAAGAACTCATTCCAATACGTCTCAAAGTATTACAGAAAATAGAAGAGGAGGGAACTCTCCCAAACTCATTCTATGAAGCCAATATTACCCTGATTCCTAAACCAGACAGAGACACATCAAGGAAAGAAAATTTCAGACCAATATCCTTAATGAACATCGACGCAAAAATTCTAAACAAAATTTTAGCAAATCGCATACAAAAACATATTAAAAAGATAGTGCAGCATGATCAAGTGGGTTTCATCCCAGGGATGCAAGGTTGGTTCAACATCAGGAAATCAATAAATGTCATTCACCATATCAATAGACTTAAAGTCAAGAATCACATGATTATTTCGATAGATGCAGAAAAAGCATTTGATAAAATACAGCACCCCTTCATGCTCAAAACACTAGAAAAAATAGGGATAGTGGGAACATTCCTTAATATTGTAAAAGGCCATCTATGCTAAACCCATGGCTAATATCATTCTAAATGGTGAAAAACTGAAAGTATTCCCTCTAAAAACTGGAACAAGGCAGGGATGCCCTCTTTCACCACTTCTATTCAATATCGTCCTTGAAACTCTAGCCAGAGCAATTAGACAGACCAAAGAAATTAAAGGGATACGAATAGGAAAAGAAGAACTCAAACTATCCCTATTTGCTGATGATATGATGGTATACTTAGAGGAACCAGGAAATTCCACCAGAAAACTTTTAGATCTCATAAGTGAATTCAGTAAAGTAGCGGGATATAAGATCAATGCACATAAATCTAAGGCATTTTTATATATAAGCGATGAATCTTCAGAAAGAGAAATTAGGAAAACTACCCCATTCACAATAGCATCGAAAAAAATAAAGTATTTGGGAATCAATCTCACAAAAGAGGTGAAAAACCTCTACAATGAGAACTACAGAACACTAAAGAAAGAAATTCAAGAAAACCTTACAAGATGGAAAGATCTCCCATGTTCTTGGATAGGAAGAATTAATATTGTCAAAATGGCCATACTACCAAAAGTGCTATACAGATTCAATGCAATTCCAATGAAAATCCCAATGATGTACCTTGCAGAAATAGAGCAAGCAATTATGAAATTCATCTGGAAGAATAAAAAACCCAGAATAGCTAAAGCAATCCTTGGCAGAAAGAGTGAAGCAGGGGGTATCGCAATACCAGATCTTCAACTCTACTACAAAGCAATAGTAACAAAAACTGCATGGTATTGGTACCAAAAGAGAAAGGTGGATCAATGGTACAGAATAGAGGACATGGACACAAACCCAAATAAATACAATTTTCTCATACTAGACAAAGGTTCCAAAAATATGCAATGGAGAAAAGATAGCCTCTTCAACAAATGGTGCTGGGAGAATTGGAAATCCATATGCAACAGAATGAAACTAAACCCAAATCTCTCACCATGCACGAAACTAAACTCAAAATGGATCAAGGATCTCGGAATCAGACCAGAGACCTTGCATCTTATAGAAGAAAAAGTAGGTCCAGAGCTTCAACATGTCGGCTTAGGACCAGACTTCCTCAACAGGACTCCCATAGCACAAGAAATAAAAGTAAGAATTAATAACTGGGATAGATTCAAACTAAAAAGCTTTCTCTCAGCAAAGGAAACTATCAGCAATGCAAAGAAAGAGCCTACAGAGTGGGATAAAATGTTTGCCAATCATACTTCAGATAGAGCCTAATCTCCAGAATCTATAAAGAACTCAAAAAACTCTACACCAAGAATGTAAATAATCCAACTGACAAATGGGCTAAGGAAATGAATAGACACTTCACAGAAGAAGATCTACAAGCAATCAACAAACATAAGGAAAAATGTTCAACATCTCTAGTAATAAGAGAAATGCAAATCAAAACCACCCTAAGATTCCATCTCACCCCAATTAGAATGGCAATTATCAAGAATACAAGCAACAACAGGTGTTGGTGAGGATGTGGGGAGAAAGGTACACTCTTACATTGCTGGTGGGGCTGCAAATTAGTGCAGCCACTCTGGAAAGCAGTGTGGAGATTCCTTAGAAAACTTGGAATGGAAACACCATTTGACCCAGCTATCCCACTCCTTGGCCTATACCCAAAGGACTTAAAATCAGCATATTACAGAGATACAGCCACATCAATGTTCATAGCTGCTCAGTTCACAATAGCCAGATTGTGGAACCAACCTAGATGTCCTTCAATTGATGAATGGATAAAGAAAATGTGGTATATATATACAATGGAATATTACTCAGCCATAAAGAATGATAAAATTATGGCATTTGCAGGCAAATGGATGAAACTGGAGAATATCATGCTAAGTGAGATAAGCCAATCTCAAAAAACCAAAGGAAGAATGATATCGCTAATAAGTGGATGATGACACATAATGGGGGGTGGGAAGGGTTAGTGTTGGGGTTGGATTTGGGTTTAGGGAGGGGGGCAGGAATGGAGGAAGGAAGGATTGTATAGATGGAGGGGAAGGGTGGGAAGGGAGGGGGGAAGGGAAAAAATGGCAGAATGAATCAAACAACATTACCCTATGTAAATTTATGATTACACAAATGGTATGCCTTTACGCCATGTACAGACAGAGAAACAACATGTATCCCATTTGTTTACAATAAAAAAATAAATAAAAAAAAAAAACTCCTATGACATTCCTCATGGAATGGATATGAAACTCATATCATTAAAAAACAGAACAAATAGGAAAGAAACCAGAGACACAAGAGCAATGCAGAAGGCATCACAACACCGAATTTCAAAGCATAACAGAAAAATAGCAAAGAAAAGGCATGATGCTGGCATTGAAACAAACAGAAAACAGAGTTGACTGAAGATACAGACACAAACCCACAAGCTAGAGTCATCAGATTCTTGGACACAAGTGCCAAAAACAGGTACAGGAAAAGACAGCTTTTTTTCCCCCTCAAGGTGCAAGCAACAAAGGAAATGATAGTGTGAAGAGAGACTGTATAGAGAAAATCTGCCTCAAACACTCTTCTGAGATGGCAGTAATAATAAGAATATATGAAGAACTCAATACACAAATCAAAAGTAAAATTAACCCAATTAATAAGAACTTAAGAGACATTTATCAAAATTTTTTTTGGTGTGAAACAAAATAAAATCTTCAGCAGAGTAAAAGAAACAACTGAGTGAAGAGAAAGTGAATATAACATGAGAAAATCCTTCCCAGACAGATGATTCTTATTAAATATATAAACAACTGAAGGAATTCAGCAAAAAAGACAAACAACCCATTTAAGCAACGGCACATGAACAGAGTTTAAAGGAAAATGTATATTCGGTCTATTCTTATATGAAGTAATATTCACTGTCTTTAACCATCAGGGACATGCAAATCAAAAGTCAGTTGAGAGTTGGGATTTTAGCTCAGTGGCAAAGTGCTTGCCCACCACATATGATGCACTTGGTTTAATCCTCGGATCATGTAAAAGTAAATAAATAAAATAAAGATATCGTGTCCATCTACAACTAAAAAAATCCAATTGGGAGTCCATCTTACCCCATTAAGAAAGAAATAGTCAAGAATACAAATAATAAACACTGATGAGGATGTGGGTAATAGGAAATCAATGTTGCTGGTGAAGATCCAACTACTACATCCACTCTGGAAATCAGGATGGAGGTTACTCATAAAACTAAAAATAGAAATATCATATGGCCCAGCTATACCACTCTTCACTATTTATTAAAAACTGTAGTCAGCATACATACGGTGGATTATTGTTCAGCCATAAACATTAAAGTCAGGTGTAGTTAAATGGATGGAACTGGACAGCATCACGTTAAACAAAACAAGCCAAACTCAGAAGTAAATGTCATATTTGGAAATGGTTATCATGACATCTGAAGGGAGACCAATAGTGACAAGGGAGAGGAATGGACAAAAAGAAGAGGAAATGGTAAGGCTATATTTTGGGAGTGACATTCTTCAAATGAAATTATATGCATTTACAAATCTGCTAGAATGAAACCACCTATTCTTCATATCAAATGTGCACTGGTACAAAACATTGACCATCTTCATCATTTTCAGTCTATAATTCATCAGTAATAACAAAATATAATTATTCCAAGTCATAATAGCAATAGAAGTGATGAAATGTATCAAGTTCCAAAACTTACAGGCATATATTTGCATATCTTTCTATGCTTTATAATTATAAAATGACTGTGGTGATGTTATCTCATACCCTGCTTCCTAGGCACTTTAGAATATGATCAGAAGAATGTTAGACAAATATTCTCTGTTAAGAATGTCCTCATGGCCACACATTTAGGTCACTGACTCCTTCCCTTCCTTTACTTGTCAACTTAAATGTCATACTTGGAATTATTTTCATTGATTCCAAAATTCCACTTACAGACCTATCAACCTCAGAAATATATATATATATATATATATATATATATATATATATAACTCCTTAAATATAAAATATGTGAGAATAATATCTTTTCAAACTTTTTAATTAAAATGAATTTCAATTGTTTTAGAAGATTTTAGTCTACAGTTCCTGGTATCTTTAACTTCATTATATTCTTCCGATTACTTACATCCTTTGTCTTTACACTCTTATTCATTCTATGCATTTATATTGCTATTCTTTGAAGAATACTTCCCATTTTTCTCCCTTCTAACCTTCAGATTTACCAAGCTATTCATCTCTAATACCATACCTGACAACTGTTTACTCCCACCCACTTCTACCCATCTCAATCCTCCACATATGCCTCTTGGTGCTATACTTATTTGCTAAAAGTGAACTAGTAGGGGTCTTATATTTCTTTCTAGGATCATTGTCATCATATCAGGATATGGGAAATGATATATTAAAAGGGATGTGGGAAAAAGTGTTACACGGTGCCTTATATTTGTGTCAGGTGAAGATGGAGCAGTCCTGTGCAAGCTCTTTATTTGGATGTGTCTCATACAAAGGGCCGAAATCACATGTTTCATACCAACCTCAGAATTATTGTTGCCATGTAAGGCTCAATTTTCATGTTTCTTAGGGTCATATTTTTCTTTTATGGTAATAAAACACAGTAAAATATATATGAAACTCCATAATTTCAAGTCAATAAATAGAACAATGGGCAGTCTTCAAAGAGACTACCATCACTCCTGGATTGCCACAAATTTTCAAAACCTTCTCCTTTTCCTTCATGGACATTCTAGGAAGGAAAAAAATATGGTAAGTGTAATGAGAAAGCGTTTAATACACTTTCTTCTCAACAGCACACAGATCATTTTCTGAAATAAACAATATCTTAGGCAACAAATCAATGAATAGTACATGCAAAACAATAGAGATAATACCTTGCATTCCATCAGATTATAGTGGAATAAAATTAGAAATCAACAATTAAAATAGAAGGCACACTAACATCTCTAGACTAAATAATAAACTACTGAATGAGCAATGGATAGCAGAAGAAAATGGATGAAATTTAAAAATACTTTAAAAATACTTAAATGTAGGTAAGAATAGCAACACAACATATTCATATCACTGAGACACAAGGTAGTTCTCAGAGGAGCGTTCATAGCATTGAACTCCTTCATTAAAAGAATAGAAAGTATCCAAATAAATAACTGAACATTACACCTCAAGACCCTGGGAAAAGGAAGAACAAATCAAAACTAATTAAAATTCAGTCTGTAAAAATAAAAAATAAAATAAAATAACTGCCTTTCTTTGTAACCCATAAGGGTAGGGAATTATTATTTATCTTTACTTCAGTGGCACCCAACAGGAGCCTAAATATGTGGTGGCTGCTCCAGATTGTTGATAAAAGAATGAATCAATAAATGTATGGATATATTTAGCATTAAAAACAGAAGACAAATAAATAAATAAAATCAGAACCAAAATCAATGAAATGGAGACAAAAGTTTCAAATTAATCAATGATACACAAAAGTTGACTCTTTGAAAAAAATAAATTTGTTAAACACTTGGCCATGCTAACCAGAGAAAGAACGTAAAAACTTAATTGTCTAAAATATGTGATTTTCACCATGGACAACAATGAAATACAGAGGATAATCAGAAACTATTTTGAAAACTTATTCTCCGATAGAATAGAAAATATTGAGGGCATTGACAAGTTTCTGGAGAAAGAATACCGACCAAAATTTAGCTTGGAAGACATAGAATATTTAAAGAGATCAATTTTAAGCAATGAAATTATAGATACTATCCAAAGTTTGCCAACAAAGAAAAGCCCAGGACCTGATGGAATCTCATCCCATTTCAAGCAGACCTTCAATGAAGAACTAACATCAAACCTCTTCAAACTATTCTATGAAAAGGAAAAGGAGAGGAGCCTTCCAAAGCATCCTATGAAACTAGGATCACCCTGATTTATAGATACATGAAAAACAGAAAACTTCAGGCCAATAATCCTGATGACATAAATGCAAAAGTTCTTAATAAACTACTGGTAAATCACATACAAAACACATTAAAAAGGAACATACCATGATCAAGTGTATTTCATTCCAGGGATGAATGGTTGGTTCCACCATTGATGTGATTCACCACATCAATACACATAAAGACAAGAATTACATGATTATCTCAGTAGATGCAGGAAAAGCATTTGACAAAATGAAGATTCAAAACACAAGAAAAGCAAGGTAGAGTGAAAACATACCTCAACTATTTACTCTAGAACAAAGGCAAACATCATTCTAAATGAGAAAACCTAAAGCATTCCTCCGAAAATTGGAAGAAGACAGGGATGCCCTCTTTTACCACTGGTTTACCATAGTCCTCTCCTCACTCTAGCCAGAGCTATTGGGCAAGTAAGAGAAAGAAAAAGGATTTATACAAGGAAATATGAGTTAAACCTAGCTCTCTTTAACAAGAGTCTCTATTTAGAAGAACCAAAAAATGCACCAGAAAAATTCTAGAACTCATGAGCCCATGCAGCAATCCAACAGGATACAAAATTAACAACCAGAAATCAACTGCATAAGAGTAATTTCCAACAACTCGTGACCACTAAGGCAGCATTGCTGAAGGTACTCAGAAGAATTCTACGTATGAAATAAGACAATAAGACAATAGAGCATGTGGAAGAATAAATATCACAAGAGAAGGGAAGCAAGTATGAATTAGGGATGAATTCAATATTAAAAATAAAGCAAAATGACAAAGAAATGCATACCACTCATACTGAAGTACATGGACTTGATCCTTCAATTAAAAGGCATTAAGTGGAATATTGAGCAAAAAAATCAAGACCCATCTGTATCTTTTCTGCAGGAAACACATTACATGCCAAGAGACTCACAGAATAAAAGGATGGAAAATGGTACTTCCATTTCATACAATTAGAAGTCAAAAGCAAGGAGCAGTAGCTCTTCTGATATTTACCAAAAGACTTCAAACCACCATGAGCCAAAAATAACAAGGAAGACCAGTACCTATTGGTGAAAGGAAAAATACAACAATAAGTTTTAAGGATTGCATATGATTTTTCCATGATCATCAGTGCACCCAACTTCATGAAGAAAAACCACTCAAAGTAAAGGGATAGATGAGCCCCAGGAATATCAGGGGGGTCACTTCAATATACTACTCTCACCAATAGCTATGCCATTCAGATTACAAACCAAAAGTTACTACACAGATCAAATGTACTTTTGATCAAAAGCACTTTGCAGATATCTATGGAATGTTTCTTCAGACAATAGAATACTCATTCTTCTCATAAAATTTTCTCTAGAGCAGACTCTATATTGGACATCAAAGCAATTCTTACCAAATACACAAAGAAGTCAGAATAATTCCTTGCATATTATCTGACTATAATAAAATAACATTTCAAAACTACACCAACCAAAATGGCAGAATCAGTACAATCAATAAGAAAAAGAACAGTACACTTTTACATAATGAATGGCTCATCAAAGAAATCGGAGGAAGTATTAAAAGTTCCTTACAATCAATTGAAAAGAGAAATACAACCCAGAAACTATGGGGTACAATAAAAGTAGAGATAGGATAGAAATGTGTAAGTGTGACTGCTCTGAAAATCAGAGGGATCTCAACTAAATAAATAAACTACAGATAAACCTTGAAGTCTTATGGAAACGAGAACAATCCAAATCTAAATCCTGTCGAAAGAAGAAATGATGACTATTAGTGCCAAAATTAATGAATTAGAAAATCAATAAACAATAGAAAGGATAAATAAAACAAAGAATTGATTCTTGGAAAAGATAAACAAGTTTGATGAACCCTGAACCAAACTAACCAAAATAAAGAGAAAGAAGATACAAATATATAAATTTACAGACAAAAAAAAGTGCATCTTAAAACAGACCACTTTCTGAAATCCAGAGGCCCATTAAGGACTATTTTGAAAAGTTCAATGCAACAAAAGAGAAATCCAGAAGCCCATTAGGATGATATACCTTATAAAAAATGTAGAAGAAATATAAATTTCAAGACATATATGACCTACAAAAATTGACTCAAATTTAAACAGACCAATAGCATGACATTATATTGAAGCAGTAATGAAAAGTCTTCCAGAAAAAGAAGCTCCAGACAAGACATATTCATGACTAATATCTCCCAGACTATCAATGAACAACTAACACTGATGCTCATCAAAAAATTACATGGGAGAGAAAAGGTAGGAAACTGACCAATATTTTCTGTAAGTCTGATAGCATCCTTATCAGAAAACTGCAGGAGAACATAAGCAGGAAAGAAACTTATTTAATAATAATCTTGAGGAACATATTTGCCAAAAACCCTCAAGAAATTCTTAAAAACAATTTCAACTACACAGCTAATGATCATACGACAGCATAACATTGGTTTAATTCCAAAAATGGAAGGATGGTTCAACACATGCAAAGCAGTAAATTCAGTACACCACAGAGAATCAGGAACAAAAATCTCATAAGCAAATCAATAGACATATAACAGCCTTTGAAAAAATTCAACAGTCCTATATTAGAAAAGACTTAGGAACCTATGAACAACAGGATCTTCCTATAGTATTACACAAGCTGTGTATGCCAAATCAAAAGTCAATGGCAAACTGAGTGGTGAGAAATTGAACTCATTTCCTTTGAAATCAGAAACAAATAAAAGATGTGCATATTCACCACTCCTATACAAAATAGCACCTGAAATTTTAGACAGAGCAATTAGACAAGGGCAGGAAATACAAAGTAAGACATCAAATTATCCCTATTTACTGAATAGCACATCCTTTTTTAGAAGATCCTGAAGGCTCCACCAGAAGATTTAAGGTGGGATAAACAAATATAGTAAAGTAGCTAAAAACAAAATAAACATAAAAATATAAGTAATATATTTATACAATACAAACAAGCCCACTGAGGATGGAATTGGGATAATAACTCCACTCACAACAGAAGAAAATACATAGGAATAAACCAAACCAAGGAGTTGATACAACCATGAAAGAAAAATGACAGAATGATGAAAACAAAATTAAAGAAGACACAGATGATAGGGAGACCTCTATTATTCATGAAAAGGCAGAATTAGTATTGAGAAAATATCCATATATACAAAGTTGTTCACAGATTTTATGCAATCTCTATCAATCCTCCAGTGATATTCTTCATGCAATAGGAATGAATTATCCTGAAATCCCTATGAATGAAAAACAGACCAAAAATAGAGGAAACCTGAGACTTAAGAGCAATGCAGAAGGCATCACAATACCCAATTCAAAGCACAACACAGATCAATAATCAGGTAAACAGCATGATGCTGTCATTAAAACAGACACACATACCAGAGTTGATGGAAATACAGAGAAGAACCCACTGGGCTGCAGTCATATGATTCTTAGATACAAATGCCAAAGCTCGTAAGGGAAAAGAGATTTTTTTGTTGTTTTTAAAGGAGCTGGCACCAAGGGAAATGATAAAGAGCATGAAGGGAGAATCTACAGAATAGGAGAAAATTTGAGTCCACTACTTCTCTGAGAGGGCATTAATAATAAGAATAAATGAAGAACTCAAAATGCTTAACATCATGAATACAATAAACCCAGGAAATTATTACTAAACAGACATTTCACAAAAGCAGCAGCACAAATGTTCAAATACATATGGGGAAAAAAAAACCTTCAAAATCTCTAGCAATTATGTTAAATGCCTGTCAAAACTACTCAGAGATCTCCTCTCTCTTCTGTCTGAATGGCAACCATCAAGAATATACATAATAAATATTGGTAAGGATATGGGAAAAATGTACCCTCACACATTGTTGGTGGGACTACAGATTAGTGTAACCCTGTGGTAAGCAATGTGGAGAGTCTTCAAAACACTAGGAAAAAACCTTCATATGATCCAGCTATTCCACTCCTGGGCATATGTCCAAAAGTTGTAAAGTGAGCAGAAAAATTGTGATACAAGTACAAAAATTTCCATTCCAGCACAACTCACAGTAGCTAAGACATAGTGAGTGGAATATAAAATTCAGTATATATACAAGAAGAAACTTTCCTATGTTTTGAAGATGAAATTATGTCATTTGTCAATAAATGGATGGAACAGGACAATATCATGGTAAATGAAATAAGTCATGTGAGAAAATCAGTGTTGAAATGTTTTCTGTCTTGGGACAAAGCTCATGCAACCTAAAAAGGACAAAGAGGGGATGGATATCATGGTATTAAAGGGAAGATTAATGTAGCAGAAAAAGATTAATGGGGCAGGAATAGGGTTAGGGTAGGGAAGGAATGTAGAATAAATTTGCATGTTTAAATATATCATGGTGAATTACACATTTAGGTATATCTATAAAGTATCAGTTAAAAATTAATAAATAAAGGAGTGCAAGTTAGAGCAGCAGAGAAGAGGAAGGTGAGGTTGGAGGGAAAGGGACGGTGAGAACCAGGGTCTGAAGTCATGTAAATAACATACAGGAATGACAGTATCAATATGAATGAATCCAACTATTATTTATAAATCTAAGGCACTATAAAAGCAAAGCAAATGGCAATGGGTCTACTGAATATCCATATGCAGAAGAATGAAACTACATCTCTATTGCTTACCGTGTACATCACCAAAGGGACAGATATCCTCGTCATAAGGACAGAAACATTACAATACCTTGCAGAAATCGTAGGGGACAAACCTCAATATACAGGCATAGACTGAGACTTGTTGAAGAGGAATATGATAGCTAGGGGAGTAATAGCAAGGTGGAGTGCATGAAAATAAAATCTTCCTAAGAGCTAAGGAAACACTTATGAGAGTGAGGAGAAAGTGCATAGCATGGGAGAGGTTCCTTGCCAGTTTCTCTGTGACAGATGATTAGAATACTAAATGTATAAGCAACAACAACAACAAAAAGCACTGGGAAGACAAACAACCCATTTAAGTAATGGCAAATGAAAAGATAGTTCACAAAGGAAAATGAACATTTGGTCAATTCGTATGAAGTAATAATCACTGTCTTCAGTCGTCAGGGAGATGCAAATCAAAAGTCCTTTGAGAGTTCATTGTTCCCTATTCAGAAAGGCAATATTCAAGATTAAAAATAATAAACACTGATGAGGATGTAGGGAATAGGAATTCTTCAATGATGTTGGGGAGAATGCATACAAATACATCCACTATGGGAACGAGGATGCAGTTTTCTCATAAAAAAATAGAAATAGCATATGGCCCAACTATACACCACTCTCCACTATATATGGAAAAGCTATTGCCAACATACACACAAAAGATTATTTTCAGTGATAGAAATTCTGTCATATGTAAGACAATGGATGTAACTGGACAGCAGTAAGTTACACAAAATAAGGAAGACTCAGAAGGAAACAGGTCATATGGGGAAACATTCATCATGAAAGTTGAAGGGAGACCATTAGTGCAGAAGGGAGGAAGTGGAATGGACAAAAGGAAGAGGAAATGTTAGGGCTATATTTTGGGAGCAACATTCTTCAAAATAAGAAATATGCGTATATAAATATGCCACAGTGAGGCACTCTTCTCTTAGAAAAACTGTGCATTGGTGCAAAATTTTGACCAACTACATTATCTTCAGTCTATAATTCATTAGTGATAATGTAAAACAATTATTCCAATCTTAATAAGAAGCTAGATAACTAAATTTATTTATTAGGTATCTAAAATATGTAGGCATATATTTGCAAATGTTTCTATACTGTATAATTATAAAATGATTGTGGTGTTGTTATCTCACACCCTGTTCCCATTCACTCCAGAAAATCAGGAAAAAATAATCCTAGAAAAATTTTCTCTCTGTCCTGACTGCCCTCCCACTAGAAATTTCTGTGGCTGGATCCTTCACTTCCTTTACTTGACAGCTGAAATGCCACACTTGGAAAGATCTTTACTGATTACAGATTCTATTCACACATATTTCCACATCAGAACTACATAAATACTCCATGATTTTATAAGAAATTATAATTATATTTTTTCATTCTTAATTAAAATGAATTTCAATTGTTTCAGAAGAATCTATTCTACAGTTCCTGCTATCCTTAACTTCACTATTTTCTTGCAATTGTATTACATCTTTGTCTTCACTCTCTTATTCAATCTATTCATTTATTTTGCCCTTTTTTAAAGAATACTTCCCATTTTTCTCCCTTCTCACCTTCAGATTTACCAAGCTATTCATTTGGTGTCTTTCAATTTTGTTCCTTCCCCATAACATACCTGACAACTGTTTACCCCCACCAACTTCTACCCATCTCAATCCCCCACATATGCCTCTCTTGGTGCTATACTTAATTGCTAAAGTGAACTAGTAGGGGTCTTATATTCTTTCCAGGATCACTGTCATCATTATGAGGATATGGAAGATAATATGTTAAAAAGGAAGTGGGAAAAGCATTATAAAGTACATTTTACATTTTTGTCAGGTGAGAGAGGAAGAGTCCCATACAAGCTCTTTACTCAGAACTGTCTTACATGAAGGGCCAAAATCACGTGTTCCATTTTACCCTCAGAATTACTGTTGTCATGCAAAGTTCGATTTTTGTGTTTCTTAGGGTCCTATTTTTCTTTTATGGTAATAAAACACAGTAAAATGTATATGAAACTCTATAATGTCAAGTCAATTAACAGAACAATAATGGGCAGTCTTCAATGAGATTACCCTCATTCCTTGATTGCCACAGTTTCAAAACCTTCTCCTTTTCCTTCACAGACATTCTAGGAAGGAAAAAATACATGGTTAGTGTAATGAGCAAGCATTCAATACACTTTGTACTCAGCAGGGCACAGATCATTTTCTGAAATAAGCCATAACATAGGGCAAAAGCAATGCTTAGTACATACAAAACATCAGAGATAATACTGTGCATTCCATCAGATTATAATGGAATGAAATTAGAAATCAACCATATAATAAAAAATAGAAGCTACATTCACACCCGTAGACTAAATAATACACTACTAAATGACCAATGAATAGCAGAAGAAATCATACATGAAATTTAAAATACTTAAAGGTCAATAAGAATAACAATACAACATATCTATATCCCAGAAATACTCTGAAGGTGTCCCAGAGGAGAGTTCATAGCACTGATCTCATTCATTAAAAGAATAGGAAGTATTCAAATAAATACCCAAGTAGTACACCTTAAAGCTCTGGAAAGGAAGAACAAATAAAAACTAAAAGCAGCAAAAGACCATAAATAATGAAAATCACAACCAAAATTACTGAAATTGAAACAATTTTCAAATACACATGTTGATTCTTTGAAAAAAAACAATAAATTTGATAATCCCTTGACCATGCTAACCAGAGAAAAAAAAATCAATTGTCTAAAATATGTGTTTTGGAAGGAAATATCCACATGGACAACATTGAAATACAGAGGATATTCAGAGGCCATTTTGAAAACTTAAAATCCAATGAAAGAGAAAATCATGAAAACATTGGCAAATTTCTAGAGAAAGTTTACTTACCCAAATTGAACTTGGAAGACATAGAAAATTTAAACAGATCAATTTCAAACAATGAAATTCAAGTTACTAGCAAAAGTCTATCAAAAAGAAAAGCCCAGGACCCAATGGAATCTCAGCTGAGTTCAACCACACCTTCAACGAAGAAATAATATGAATCCTTTTCAGAATACTCTATGGAAAAGAAAAGGATGGGATCCTGCCAAACTCATTTTATGAAGCTGAGATGACCCTGATTCCAAAATGAGAAGACCCTTCAAAGAAAGAAAACTACAGAACAATAATCCTGATGAAAATAAATGCAAATGTTTGTAATAAAATGCTGTTAAATCACATACAAAAATGCATTAAAGACATAGCACACCATGATCAAGTGTGTTTCATTCCAGAAATGAATGGTTGGTTCAACATATGGAAATGAATACATATGATTCACCACATCAATACAGGTAAAGAGAAGAATCACATGATAATCTCAACTTATGTAGGAAAGGCACTGGACAAAATACAGGTTTAAAACCCAGAAACATGAGAGAGAATAAAAATGTACTTCACCATTGTAAAAGATAAAAACAAGGCCATCACTATTTTAAATGGAGAATAATTGAAAGCATTCATTCTAAAAAGTGGAATAAGACAGAGAAGCCCTCTTTCATCACTTCTTTCAACACAGTCCATGTTACTCTAGTGAGAGCTCTTAGGCAAAGGAGAGAAAGAAAAGAAATACATAGAGGAAAAGAGAGCTAAAACTAGCAATGATTGATGATGACATGATTCTCTATTTAGAAGACCCAAAAAACTACACCAGAAAAATCCTGGATCTCATGAATAAATGCAGTAAAATAGTAGGGTACAAATTAACATCTGTAAATCAACTGCATAAAAATAAACTCAAATAATTTATGGTCACTGAGGCAGCATTGTTGAATGTAGCCAAAACAATCCTACATATAAAAGAGGAAGCTAAAAATCAGACAAAGGGCATGTCAAAGGATAAATCTCACTGGAATAGGCAAGCATGTAAATTATGAAGCAATCCAATTGTAAGAAGGAACAAAATAAAATGAAGAAATACATACCTCTCTATCATTCATATTGAATGTAAATGGGCTTGATTCTTCAAGTAAAAGATATTAAGGGGAACATGAAATAAAATATTCAAGACCCAGCTGTATGTTGAATGCAGGAAACACCATCAGATTCAAAAAGACTCACAGAATGAAAGGATAGGAAATGGTACTTCTATTTCATACAAATGGAAGCCAAATGCAAGCAGCAGTAGCTCTTCTAATATTTTCCCAAATACTTTAAGTCACCAAGAGCCAGAAATGACAAGGAAGATCACGACCTATAAAAGGAATAGTCCAACAAAATGTTTTAATGACTATAAATATTTATGCCCTGAATGTCAGTGCCCCCATCTCATGAAACAAAATGTACTCAAAGTAAAGGGACAGAAGGGCCCCTGTAAAATAATTGTGGGTCAGTTCAATACACCACTCTCACCAATACTGTCATCCAGACAAAATAGCATCAGTTACTACAGAGTTTAACTATACTTTTCATCAAAAGAAATTTACATGTGTCTATGGACTATTTCCACAGACAACAGAATACTCATTATTTTCATTGAATTATCACTGAAACAAACTTTGTATTAGGCCATAAAGCTTATTCTTAGCAAATACACAAAGCAATCAAAATAATTCCTTGCATTTCTCTGATCATATTAAAATAAATATCAAAATTACACCAACTGAAATGACAGAAACAGTACAATCGCTAAGAGAAAGAGCAGTATATTTTGCTTCATGAATGGGTCATCAAATAAATCAGGGGAAGGATTAAAAATCCCTGAGAATAATTTGAAGGGAGAAACAAAATCATTTGAAGGGAGAAACACATCCCATAAAATATGGGATACAATTTAAAGCAGCACTAAAATGGGAATTTATAAATGTGGCCACACACCTAAAAAATTAGAGAAATCTCAACTAAATATACTACACATGAATCTCCAAGTCTTAGGGAAATGAGAGCAATCCAATTCCAAATCCAGTAGAAAGAAACAAATGAAAAGTATTAGTGCCAAGTTTAATGAATTAGAAAATTAATGAACAACAAAAAAGATAAGGGAAACTAAGAGTTGGTTCTTTCAAAAGATAAGATTGATAAAACCTGAACCAAACCAAACAACAAAAAAACCAAAAGTCCAGGACCAGACACATTCATGGCTGAATCTTGCCATATCATCAAAGGAGAATTAACACTGATTCTCCTCAAAAAATTACATGGGAGAGAAAAGGGAAAAAACTAGCAAACACATTGTAAGAGGGCAATATTAACCTTATAGGAAAACTGCATAAGAAAAAACAAAGAAAGAAACTCGTTTAATAAAATTTTTGAGGGACCCAGTTCCAAAAACCTTCAGGAAATGCTTGAAAACAATTTCAACAACACATTTAAATGATCACACAACATCATTAACATAAAATTGTTTAATTCCAAAAATGCAGGGATGGTTCAACAGATGCAAATGCACACAGAGAATCAAGGACAAAAATCTAATGATCATCTCAATAGATGTACAAAAAGCCTTTGGAAAAATTCAACACACCTTCAAGAGAAAAATCTTAAGAAAATAGGGACTGCGGGAACTTGATATAGTATTACAAAGACTGTGTATTCTAAATCCAAAGCCAATGGCATACTGAATGGTGAAAAATCTACAGAATTTCCTCTAAAATAAGAAAAAAGTAAAATATGCACATGTAAATGTGAATTATGAGTGATTCCAATTATAAATATAAAGCAAAATGACAGGAAGAAATGCATGACTGTATACCATTCACATTCAATTTTAACAAGCTTGATTCTTCAATTAAAAGACATTAAGTGGAATACAGAATGAAAAAAATCAAGACCCACTGTATCTTGTCTGCAGAAAACATACAATCCATTGAAAGAGACTCACAGAATAAAAAGATGGAAAATGGTATTTCCATTTCATATAAATGGAAGCCAAATGAAAGCAACAGTAGCTCTTATGATATTTGCTGAAAGACTTCAAACCACCATCATCAGTCCGAAATGACAAGGAAGATCACTACCTAGGAAAGGTAAAAGGAATAATACCACAAAAAATTTTGATGGCTATATTTATGCCCTGAACATCAGTGCCCCCAATTTCATGAAACAAATACTACTCAAAGTAAAGGAAATAATGGGCCCCAGTAAAATCAGAGTGGGTCACTCCAATATACCACTCTCACCAATGCATATTGCACCCAGAAAAAAAGTCAACAGTTCCTATACAGTTCAACTGTAATTTGATCAAAAGAACTTCACAGATATCTCTGCGATAATTCCTCAGATAATAGAATATTCAATCTTTTCATAGAATTTTCTCTAAAACAGACTCTATATTGAGCCATAAAGGCTATCTTTAAAAATCCACAAAGCAATCAAAATAATTCCTTGCATATTATCTGATCAAGATAAAATAACATTTCAAAACCAAATCAAGATAAAAAAACAATAAACATTACACACAATTATAGAATGAGCAATACACTTTCACATGATCAATGGGTCATCAAAGAAATCAGGGAAAGTATTAAATGACCCTTAAAATAAATTGAAAAGAGAAATACATCCCAGAATTTGTGGGATACAATGAAAGGAGCACTAGGAACAAAATTTATAAATATGTCTACATACCTTGTAAAATCAGAGGATCTCACCTAAAACAACTATAGATGATTCTGCAGGTCTTAGTGAAACAAGAACAATCCATCTCCAAATCCAGAAGAAAGAAAGAAATGATAAGTATTAGTACAAAATTAATGAAATGGAAAATGATTGAACAATACAAAGGATAAATGAAACAAAGAGTTGGGTCTTTGAAAAAATAAATGAGAGTGATAAACCCTGAAACAAATTAAGGTCAAGACAGAGAAGATACAAATCAATAAATTTACATACAAAAGAAGTGGATCTTATTAACAGACATCTCTCTGAAATACAGAGGACAATTAAGGACTGTTTTGAAATGTGAAATGCAAATAAATGGGAAATCTGGAGGCCCATTAGGATGATTTACAAAATAAAAATTAGAAAATATAGAAGGAATGAATAAATTTCTAGACCTAAATGACCTACAGATTGAATCAAGAGGATATAGGAAATCTAAACAGACCAATAGCTTGCCATTATACTGAAGAACTGATGGTAAGCATTCTAAAAACAATAGCCAAGAACAAGACACATTCATGACTTAATTTTGCCAGATCATCAAAAAAGAACTAACAATAATGCTTCTCACAAAACTACAAGGGATAGAAAAGAGAGGAAACTGCCAAACATATTCTATGATGCCAATATCAACCTTATAGGAAAACTGCATAAGAAAAAAAACTAAGAAATAATCTTATTTAATCATGTTCTTGAGGAAAATATTTGCAAAAACCCTCATGAAATACTTGAAAGCAATTTCAAGCAACACATTTAAAGGATCCTACAACATCATAATATTGATTTAATTCAAAAAATGCAAGGATAGTTCAACACATGTAAATCAATAAATGCAGTATGCCACACAGAGAAAGAGTAATGAAAAATCTCATGATCATCTCGATAGATGTAGAAAAAGCTGCTGACAAAATTCAACAGTAAATGAGCAAAGCCTTAAAAAACTAGTGACAGCAGGAACTTGCTATAGTATTACAAAGGCAATGTATGCCAAATCCAAAGCCAATGGCATACTGAATGTTGAAAAATTAAAAGCACTTCCTTTAAAATCAGAAACAAGAAAAAGATGTGCATGCTCACCACTCCTGCCAAAAATAGCATCTGAAGTTCTAGTTAAAGCAATTAGAAAAAGGAAGGGAAAAAATAAGAAATCAAATTATCATTATTTACAAAATATCTGATCCTCTTTTACAAGATCCTAAAAGCCCCACCAGAAGAATTTAAAATAAGATGAACAAATTCAGTCAAGTAGAAGAAAAGCAACAGAAAATTATAAATAATATATCACATAATAAAAAACTCAAATGATAATGGAATTCAGATAATCCACTAACAATAGAAGAAAAACCAAATACATACAAATAAACCAAATCAAGGAGGTGATACAACTACTCAAGAAAAACTCCAGAATGATAAAAATGAAATTGAAGAAGACACAAGATGATAGAGAGACCTTTTATATTCATGAAAATAATTAAGGCAACCTTAATATTGGGAAAATATCCACATACAGATTGTGGTTCACAGATTTTATGCAATTCCTTCTAACCTCCAATGATATTCTTCATGCAACAGGAAAGAATTATCCTGAAATCCATATGGATGAAAAACAGAACAAAAATAGACAAAGGAAACCTGAGACATAAGAACAAAGCAGAAGGCAACGCGAAACCCAAATTCAAAGCATAACACAGAGAAATGGTCAGGAAAACAGCATGATGCTGACATTAAAACAGAAACAAGGACCAGAATGGAACAATGACACAGAGACAAATCCACATGGTTGCAGTCATCTGATTCTTGGTCACAATTGCCAAAAACATACATGCAGGAAAATACAGGGTATTTTGGTTTGTTTTTAAAGGAGCTGGTGGCAAGGGGGTAAAGAGTGTGAAGAGAGAATCTATAGAATAGGAGAAAATCTTGGTCTACTACTTCTCTGAGAGAGCATTAATAACAAGAAAATATAAAGAACTCAAATATTTAGCATCATAAATACAATTGACCCAATTAATATCATAATACAATTAACATTTAATTAGAAATAAACAGAGATTTCTCAAAAAAATAAACACAAATGGTAAAATACATATGAAAAAATAAAAAAAGTTCAAAATATCAAGCAATCACAGTACTTGCAAGTCAAAACTACTCAGAAATTTCCCCTTTCTTCAATTAGAATGGCAACAATCAAGAATATACATAATAAGGTGAGGTTGTGGAGGAAAAGGTACACTCAAACATTGTTGGTGGGAACACAAATTAGTGCAACCACTCTGGAAGCAGAATGGAGATTCCTTGAAAAACTACAATGCAATCACCATATGATCCAGCTATTCCACTGCTTGGTATATGTCCAAAAGTTGTATAATCAGCAGGCCAATACGGATGCAAGTACATCAATGTCTACACCTGCACAATTCACAGTAGCCACATGATGAACGAATTATAAAATGTGGTATCTACACATGAAGAAATTTTACTGTCTTAATGAATGAAATGATGTTATTTGCCAATAAATGGATGGAACAGGACAATATCATTCTAAATGAAATAAATCATATGAGAAAATTGTTCAAAAGTTGTCTCTAATAGGCAGAAGCTAAAGTAACCTAAAAGGGACAAAGTGGGGGACATGGATATCATGGGAGTTAAAGGGAAGATTAGTGGAGTAGAAAAGACTGATGGGGAGGGAGGAGGGGTAGGGAAAGGGAGGGAATGTGGAATGAATTTGACAAAATTACTCTACTTGAATGTATAAATATATCATGGTGAATTACATATTTGGGCATATCTATAAAGAACCAATTAAAAATAAATAAATGAAGAAGTGGAAGGTAGATCAGTAGAGAGAAGAAGGTGAGGGAGAAGGGAAAGGGAAGGTGGGAACCAGAGTCTGAATGGCTGAATAACATACATGAATCACAGTATCAATATGAATCCAAGTATTATGCAATATGCTCACTGGATAACCATATGTAGAATAATGGAACTACATCTCTATTGCTCCCCAAGTATAAGACATCAGCAAAGGGATGGAAAACCTAGATATAAGAATAGAAATATTACAACACCTTTCAGAAAATGTAGGGGAAAAACCTCAAACTATAGGCATAGACTGAGACTTTATGAAGAGGAACATGATAGCTGAGGAAATAACAGCAAATTGTAGTTCATTAAAATAAAACCTTCTGAAGAGCAAAGGAAACAACTAACAAAGTGAGGAGAAAGAGTATAGTACTGGGGACATAACTTGCCACTTACTCTGTGACAGATGATTAGAATACTAAATGTGTAAATGATTAAAGAAATTCAGCACTGTAAAGACAGTCCATTTATGCAATGGAAAATGAACAGATAGTTTACAAAGGAAAATGTATATTCAGTCAATTCTCATATGAAGTAATATGCACTGTCTTTAGCCATCAGGGACATGCAAATTATAGTCAATTGAGATTCCTCTTACCCTATTCAGAAAGGCAATATTCAAGAATACAAAAAATAAATGTTGATGAGGATGTGAGGAACAGGAATTCAACATTGTTGGTGGGGACCCATATTATTACATCCACTATGGGAATCAGGATGGCAGTTACTCACAGAACTATAAATAGAAAATCATATGGCACAGCTATATCACTCCCATCTATTTACTGAACAATTATAGTGAGCATGGACACAATGGATTATTATTCAGCCATAAAAATTATGTCATGTGCAGAAAAATGCATAGACATGGACAGCATCATGTTAGACAAAATAAGGAAAACTCAGAAGGAAATATGTCATATGGGGAAATGTTCATCATGAAAGTTCAAAGAAGACCAGTAGTGGGGATGTAGAGGAATAGACAGAAAGAGGAGGGAAATATAGGGCTACACTTCTGGAGTGACATTCTTCAAACTAAGTCATACAGGTATACATATATGCTACAGTGAAACCCTGTATTCTATAAAAAAAAATGTGCACTGGTACAAAACTTTGACCTTCTTCATCTTTTTCAGTCTATAATTCATTAGTGCTAAGATTATATAATTATCCCAACTCTAAATACAAAGGTAAGAAAATAAATTGATTTATTAAGTATCTAAAATGTGAGCATATATTTGCATTATGTTTCTATGCTTTATAATCATAAAATGATTGTGATGTTATCTCACACCCTGTTCCCAGTCACTCCAGAATGTGAGAAGAATGGAAGACAAATGGTGTCTCTGCCCAGAATGTCCTCCTCCTAAAATTTATGTGGTTGGCTCCTTCCCTTCCTTTACTTGACAGCTTAAAAATCACACTGGAAAGATTCACTGATTACAGAGTTCCATTCACACCCCTATCCACATCAGAATTATATAAATACTCCATAGATTATAAAGAAGTGAGAATTATATTTCCTTTCACTTGTTAAATAAAATGAATCTCAAATATTTCAGAAGAATGAAGTGTACAGTTCCTGCTATCCTTAAACTCACTATTTTTGTTGTGTGTGCATTACATCCTTTGTCTTCACTCTCTTATTCAATCTGATATTTATATTGACTCTTCTTTAAAGAACACTTCCCATTTTTTCCCTTTTCACCTTCAGATTCACCAAGCTTTTCATTTGCTTTTCTATTTCTTTCCTTCCCCAATAGCTTATCTGACAATTGTTTTCTCTTGCCAACTTCTACAAATCTCAATCCTACACACACATGGCTCTCTTGGTGCAATAAAGAATTATTGCTATTATGTACTAGTAGGAGCCTTAAAATTCTTTCTAGAATCATTCTCATCATTATGAGGATATGGGAGACGATATGTTAAAAAAGGGGGTGGGAGGGCTGCAGTTGCTGCTCAATAGTAGAGTGCTTGCCTAGCATGTGTGAGGCTCTGGAAGTAAATAAAGGTATTGTTTCCATCTACAGCTATTAATTTTTTTTTCTTGGGTGGAAAAAGTAATACAAGGCACCTTATCTTTGAGTCAGGTTAGGAAGGAGGAGTACCATGCAAGCTCTTTACTTTGATATGTCTTGCATGAAGGGTGGAAACTACATATTCCATTTCACTCTTAGAAATGTTGTTGTTAATCAAAACTTTATTTCCTCACTTCTCAGGGTCATATTTTGCTTTTATGGTTAAAAAAAGTAAAATATACATGAAACTGTAATTTCAAGTCAATAAGCAGCACAAGAATGGGCAGTCTTCAAAGAGATTGCCATCATTCCTGGATTGCTGGAAATTTTCACATACTCTACCTCTTACTTCAAGGACATTCTAGGAAGGAAAAAACATGATATGTGTAATGTGCAATAAATTTCATAGAAACCATCATAGTATTCAGCATTAGTATAGGACACAATGGGTTCTGAATTATTCAGACATATATTCAAACCCCTCAGCCATTAATGACCTGCATCTTCTCATGGGTTAAGGATTAAGGGAGATGATTAAGACATCACAAAATGTTACTCCCTTAACTTGAATTGATCATTACACAATTGATACTACACCCGATACACTGATTTCTTAAGGAAAATAACCTTGGATAAATATTTTAGCCCTCAGGAATTTGGAGTACTTGTAAAAGTCTTGAATTTTAAGAAATTTAGTTTAACTACTTATGTTTTCAATGTGTTCTCATGATTTCCTAATTTGCAAGATATACCTCTTGAGGAGAAACACATATGTTTTGGTTTTTAGGACTATTTTGTAACTAAGGTGTGTTAGAGAGAGGTAGGACCTACCAACTAAATAAGGGTTTAAGGTAAGAAAGTAAAGAAAGGAATTAAGAAGAAAGAATTGAAGGAAACACAACTCAGTATTTTTTCAAATTAATAATACTGATAACACTGATATGTATTATTTTACTATTGCTGTCTTGGTTGGTATAATATCTATAACAAAGTGTTCAGTTTTATTACTATAAAATTAGTAATTCAATAGTTAAATATTGTTACCAACCTCTACTTGATATCTGTAACATTATCAGGAAAGATAAAGAGAAATAGAAAAAAGAAATATTGGTGATCCAAGATGGCGATCTAGAGGGAGACTGCACCCCCTGTCGCTCCAGAACCCAGGAGTTAAGAAGGGGAGGCATTGAGAGACTGGGACTGAAATAGAGCCACGGGTGAGTCTGCCCACTGGGTAAAGCTCGGCCCGGGGGGGCAGGCCCAGATAAAGGTGGCTTATCGGAGCAGGGCAGGGCAGCTAGAGTCACCCACAGGCAGCCCTGCGCACTCTGGCAGTGGGCCCCGCCCACACAGCCAGCTTCTCCAGGTTCTCAGAACGGAACTGGCCCGCTGCTGAAAGCCTGTCTGACCAGAACAAGCTCCGAGTCCCGGAGCCAGTGCAGCTCAGCGTACTCTGGCACGCAAGCAGATTCAGGGTCCAGACAGGGCAGCCAGAGACTTCCCCAAGTAGTCTGGACCCCTGCGGTGGGAGGTGCCGTTCAAGGCTAGCCTCTCGGAGCTGACCGCCCAGTGAGAGACTTTCTACATAGAACCAGCCACAAGCCCCCGAACCAACGGAGAGCCTCGATCCGCAAACAGCCTCTGGGATCAGGGCAGGGCAGCCAGACACCTCTTCAGGCTGGCTCTGCCCACTCCGGCTGCAGGCTCTCTTCTTGGGGCAATCCAAGATGGCGGCCTAGAGGGAGACTGCACCCCCTGTCGCTCCAGAACCCAGGAATTAAGAAGGGGAGGCATTGAGAGACTGGGACTGAAATAGAGCCACGGGTGAGTCTGCCCACTGGGTAAAGCTCGGCCCGGGTGGCAGGCCCAGATAGAGGTGGCTTATCGGAGCCAGGCAGGGCAGCTAGAGTCTTCCCAAGGTAGCCTTCCACACTCCAGCAGTGAGCTCCTCCCACACGGCCAGCTGCACGGTGCAGGCCCACAGTGAGAGCATTTCAGCACAGAGCCAGTTCCAAATCGTGGAACCAGTAGGGGGCTAGGGGCAGTTTTCTTCGGATACGCTGCTTTATCAGATTCCTCCAAGACATCAGGCTACTGAAGGCTGGGAGGTGATACACTGGAAATCTACAGGGACACTATAAGCCAATAGCGGAAAACTGCAATATCTCTGGGTCCCACTGACAACTGACCAATATGAGAAAACAAGGGAAGAAAATGTCCCAAACAAACCTAGATACTACATCAATAAAACCCAATGACAGCACAGCAGAAGAAATGTCAGAAAGGGAGTTCAGAATGTACGTAATTAAAACGATCAGGGAAGCAAATGAGGAGATGAAAGAGCAAATGCAGGCATTGAAGGAGGAGATGAAAGAGCAAATGCAGGCATTAAATGATCGCACCAATCAACAGTTAAAAGACCAAATACGGGAAGCAAGAGATCATTTCAATAAAGAGTTAGAGATACTGAAAAAAAAACAAACTGAAATACTTGAAATGAAGAAAACAATAAACCAAGTTAAAAACTCCATAGAAAGCATAACCAATAGAATGGAGCACCTGGAAGACAGAACCTCAGACATTGAAGACAAATTATTTAATCTTGAAAGCAAAGTTGGTCAAACAGAAAAGATGGTAAGAAATCATGAACAGAAGCTACAAGAATTATGGGATATCATGAGAAGGCCAAATTTAAGAATTATTGGGATTGAGGAAGGCTTAGAGAAACAAACCAAAGGAATGAACAACCTATTCAATGAAATAATATCAGAAAATTTCCCAAATCTGAAGAATGAAATGGAAAACCAAGTACAAGAGGCTTATAGAACTCCAAACATACAAAATTACAACAGACCCACACCAAGGCACATTATTATGAAAATACCTAACATACAAAATAAAGACAGAATATTAAAGGCCGCGAGAGAAAAGAATCAAATTACATTCAGAGGGAAACCAATAAGAATATCAGCAGATTTTTCAATCCAGACCCTAAAAGCCAGAAGGGCCTGGAACAACATATACCAAGCCCTGAAAGAAAACGGATGCCAACCAAGAATCTTATACCCAGCAAAACTTACCTTCAAATTTGACGATGAAATAAGATCCTTCCATGATAAAAAAAAGCTAAAGGAATTTACAAAAAGAAAGCCAGCATTACAGAACATTCTCAGCAAAATATTCCATGAGGAAGAGATGAAAAACAACGATGCAAATCAGCAACAGGAGGCGCTAGCCTAAAGGAATAGCCAAATAAAGGAGAAACCAAATCATGCCAAAAACAAATATGAATCAATTGACTGGGAATACAAATCACATCACAATAATAACCCTGAATGTTAATGGCCTGAATTCATCAATCAAAAGACACAGACTGGCAGATTGGATTAAAAAGAAAAATCCAACAATATGCTGCCTGCAAGAGACTCACCTCATAGAAAGAGACACCCATAGACTAAAGGTGAAAGGATGGGGAAAAACATACCATGCACACGGACACAGCAAAAAAGCTGGAGTATCCATCCTCATCTCAGATAATGTGGACTTCAAACCAAAACTAGTCAGAAGGGATAAAGAAGGACATTACATGCTGCTTAAGGGAAGCATAAATCAGCAAGACATAACAATCATAAATATCTATGCCCCGAACATTGGCTCATCCACGTACGTCAAACAAATCCTTCTCAATTACAGAAATCAAATAGACCACAACACAATCATACTAGGCGATTTTAACACACCTCTCTCACCACTGGATAGATCGTCCAAACAAAAATTGAATAAAGAAACTATAGATCTCAACAACACAATCAGCAATTTAGACTTAACGGACATATATAGAATATACCATCCAACAAAGAATGAATACACTTTCTTCTCAACAGCACATGGATCCTTCTCTAAAATAGACCATATTTTATGCCACAAAGCTACTGTTAGCAAATACAAGAAGATAGAGATACTACCTTGTACTCTATCAGATCATAATGGATTGAAATTAGAAATAAATGACAGAATAAAAAACAGAAACTTCTCCAATACTTGGAGACTAAATAATACACTATTATATGATGAATGGATAACAGAAGACATCAGGAGGGAAATAAAAAAATTCTTAGAAGTAAATGAGAACAAAGACACATCATATCAAAATCTCTGGGACACTATGAAAGCAGTACTTAGAGGAAGATTTATTTCATGGGGTGCATTCAAAAAAAGAAGTAGAAATCAACAAATAAACGACTTAACACTACAGCTCAAAGCGCTAGAAAAAGAAGAGCAGACCAATACCAAAAGTAGTAGAAGACAGGAAATAGTTAAAATCAGAGCCGAAATCAACGAAATCGAAACAAAAGAAACAATTGGAAAAATTAACAAATTAAATAGTTGGTTCTTTGAAAAAATAAATAAAATTGATAAACCCTTAGCCACACTAACAAAGAGAAAGAGGGAGAAAACTCAAATTACTAAAATTCGGAATGAACAAGGAAACATCACAACAGACACGAGTGAAATACAAAACATAATTAGAAGCTATTTCGAAAATCTATACTCCAACAAAACAGAAAACCTCGAAGACATCAACAAATTTCTAGAGACATATGAACTACCTAAACTGAACGAGGAGGACATACACAACTTAAATAAACCAATTTCAAGCAATGAAATAGAAGAGGTCATCAAAAGCCTACCAACAAAGAAAAGTCCAGGACCAGATGGGTTCTCAGCCGAGTTCTACAAAACCTTTAAAGAAGAGCTCATTCCAATACTCCTCAAACGATTCCATGAAATAGAAGAGGAGGGAACCCTACCAAACTCGTTCTATGAAGCCAATATCACCCTGATACCTAAACCAGACAGAGACACATCGAGGAAAGAAAATTTCAGACCAATATCCTTAATGAACATCGACGCAAAAATTCTAAACAAAATTTTAGCAAATCGCATACAAAAACATATTAAAAAGATAGTGCACCACGATCAAGTGGGTTTTATCCCAGGGATGCAAGGTTGGTTCAACATTCGGAAATCAATAAATGTCATTCACCATATCAACAGACTTAAAGTTAAGAATCACATGATTATTTCAATAGATGCAGAAAAAGCATTCGATAAAATACAGCATCCCTTCATGCTCAAAACACTAGAAAAAATTGGGGTAGTGGGAACATTCCTAAACATTATAAAGGCAATCTACGCTAAGCCCATGGCTAATATCATTCTAAATGGTGAAAAACTGAAAGCGTTCCCCCTAAAAACTGGAACAAGGCAGGGATGCCCTCTTTCACCGCTTCTATTCAACATCGTCCTTGAGACTCTAGCCAGAGCAATCAGACAAACCAAAGAAATTAAAGGGATACGAATAGGAAAAGAAGAACTCAAACTATCCCTGTTCGCTGATGACATGATTATATATTTAGAGGAACCTGGAAATTCCACCAGAAAACTTTTAGAACTCATAAGTGAATTCAGTAAAGTAGCAGGTTACAAGATCAATGCTCATAAATCCAATGCATTTTTATACATAAGTGATGAATCTTCAGAAAGAGAAATTAGGAAAACTACCCCATTCACAATAGCATCGAAGAAAATAAAATACTTGGGAATCAATCTCACAAAAGAGGTGAAAGACCTCTACAATGAGAACTACAGAACACTAAAGAAAGAAATTCAAGAAAACCTTAGAAGATGGAAAGATCTCCCATGTTCCTGGATAGGCAGAATTAATATCGTCAAAATGGCTATACTACCTAAAGTGCTATACAGATTCAATGCAATTCCAATTAAAATCCCAATGATGTACCTTGCAGAAATAGAGCAAGCAATTATGAAATTCATCTGGAAGAATAAAAAACCTAGAATAGCTAAAGCAATCCTCAGTAGCCAGAGCGAAGCAGGGGGTATTGCAATACCAGATCTTCAACTCTACTACAAAGCAATAGTAACAAAAACGGCATGATATTGGTACCAAAATAGACAGGTAGATCAATGGTACAGAATAGAGGACATGGACACAAACCCAAATAAATACAATTTTCTCATACTAGACAAAGGGGCCAAAAATATGCAATGGAGAAAAGATAGCCTCTTCAACAAATGGTGCTGGGAAAACTGGAAAACCATATGCAATAGAATGAAATTAAACCCCTATCTCTCTCCCTACACAAAACTCAACTCAAAATGGATCAAGGACCTTGGAATCAGACCAGAGACCCTGCATCTTATAGAAGAAAAAGTAGGTCCAAATCTTCAACTTGTTGGCTTAGGATCAGACTTCCTTAACAGGACTCCCATAGCACAAGAAATAAAAGCAAGAATCAACAACTGGGATAGATTCAAACTTAAAAGCTTTCTCTCAGCAAAGGAAACTATCAGAAATGTGAAGAGAGAGCCTACAGAGTGGGAGAATATCTTTGCCAACCATACCTCAGATAGAGCGCTAATTTCCAGAATCTATAAAGAACTCAAAAAACTCTACACGAAGAATACAAATAATCCAATCAACAAATGGGCTAAGGAAATGAACAGACACTTCACAGAAGAAGATGTACAAGTAATCAACAGATATATGAAAAAATGTTCAACATCCCTAGTAATAAGAGAAATGCAAATCAAAACTACCCTAAGATTTCATCTCACCCCAATTAGAATGGCGATTATCAAGAACACAAGCAACAATATGTGTTGGCGAGGATGTGGTGAAAAAGGAACACTCATACATTGCTGGTGGGGTTGCAAATTAGTGCAGCCACTCTGGAAAGCAGTGTGGAGATTCCTCAGAAAACTTGGAATGGAAACACCATTTGACCCAGCTATCCCACTCCTTGGTCTATACCCAAAGGACTTAAAATCAGCATACTACAGAGATACAGCCACATCAATGTTCATTGCTGCTCAATTCACCATAGCCAGATTGTGGAACCAACCTAGATGCCCTTCAGTTGATGAATGGATAAAGAAACTGTGGCATATTTATACAATGGAATATTACTCCGCAATGAAGAATGATAAAATTATGGCATTTGTAGGCAAATGGTCGAAATTGGAGAATATCATGCTAAGTGAGATAAGCCAATCTCAAAAAACTAAAGGACGAATGATCTCGCTGATAAGCGGATGAGGACATATAATGGGGGTGGGAGGGGTTAGCATTAGGTTTAGGGTTAGGTTTAGAGTTAGGCTAAGGAGAGCGGTAAGAATGAAGGAAAGAAGGACTGTATAAAGGGAAAAGGGTGGGAGGGGTGGCGGGGAAGGGAAAAAAAGAAACATCATTACCCTATGTAAACGTAAAAAAATAAATAATAAAAAAAAGAATATTTCATAAATTCTACTCTGAAAGCAAGAACTGGCCATGAGAATTCTAAAATGTATGTTCAGTGGTAAAAGACATATCTAATAGCACATGGGTGGGATGTCAAAATAAATTTAAGATATTGTAATCTAAAAACCCAACCAAAACTCAGGGCCGGAAATATCTATTGACATTCTAGAATCTAGTTAAATATTTATGACATTTCTCTAAAATTTGTTTGCTTCAAATTTGTAACATTATTTCAATATAACTCATCTGAAATTATACCTCCCATAACATAAGAGAATATAAATTTAAGCCACATTTTTAGAAATTCAATAATCCTAATTATTAGCTGCTTTATGGTTATCATATTATGTAGAAAACTTCATTAGGTAAAAGTCTTATTTTCTGCCCATTTATTTATGTCAAATGTATCAATAACTTTCTTACATTCAAATCTGTATACTCCAAGATACACAAAACTATGTTTCCTATCCTTCGGTAACTCTGAGTGAGAAGAGCTTTAAAATGAACATCTAAATAAATAAGTATAGAATCTTCCAAAATTTGAATCTTAGAATGTGACATGAGGTCTTCGAGTGGATATTTTAAAACAACAATGCAAAAGCAGTTTGAATTATGTTATACAATATGATCAGTGAGAGTCTTTATTCTAGAACAGGTTATATTTGTAGATAAATCCTTCAGACTGATGAAGAGATTAAATACTCTCTTAATGGAGTACTCAGATCAATACCTTTGCAATACAAATTTTGAAAAATAGACTTAAAATTTCTAATTTTCTCAGTTCTTAACATTATTTCAGAGTCCATATAGAATAAAGGATTGAAATAGAGAAAAACTCTTCCCAAAATAAGATGATACTAAAATATAAAGTGTAACAGAGAGAGAAAAAACAAAACTACAGGCAATAAGCTGTACAGCTTTCAAACAAAAGTCAACATGATAATTACTGAAAAAAATTAGTTAAAAATAAATTTAGATCTAAATATTATGTAAGTCATGTCAGTAGGACTTAGGTAACAGTAAACTAAATGTAACAAAAGAATCCTGACCAAATTTCATTATTCCTCTATAGTTGGAAGGTTCTACCTAATACAATTCTCCTATTACATACTTTCCACATAATTTTTAATTTACCCTTATGTGTTTGCAGACCACCACTATTTACAATAAAAAAATGAAAACTTTAAAGTCCACATAATATTGCCTCTTTTGCAAAATTCCAACAGAAAACAACAGGAAGATCACTGCTAATTCTAATGGTATACACTACACAAAACAAAATTCATGCCAAGAACATTAATTTCACAAATGCGCACTTTAACTTGGTATCAGATTTATTGTTGCTCCCATTGGATGTAGGCCCAGATTCAACAGGACCGGATTTGCTGGATGATCATTAGAGCAAAAATGAATAACAAAAATGAGGGAGTCAGGCTTCCAAAGAAATAGAAACTGGTGAATGTCTGGATATCACTATATTAAAGTTTCTAGACTGATACAATTAACATATGGCCTCTGTTTTTACAAGCAGTTTTTTCATTATCTCTTTCTACCTCCACTCACAATTTATAGAATATGAAATGAAGGCATTCTTACTTCCATTTCAAAGGTGATGGCCAATATGTTGATAGAACCTGAGAATAAACCTTTGTAAAAAAAAAAAAAAAATTGTCCTGAAGGCTGAACTGAAAATCAACTGATGATAGAAATCACTTTTATTACCTGAACTGAAACAAAAACTAATAACCCAGATTAGGTAGGAGATACACTATCCCTTCATACTTTTATCTCTCCCAGGGATCAAAGACTAAGTCAGATTAATTTCAAAATGGCAGGTTCAGTTCTTCCACATGGAAACCACCTACTGAAAAGAACTTTTTGTTTCCCTTTACCTAAGGAGAAAGAAAATTTCTGGTTGTTTGATTTATAAACTGATGTGTTCATGCCCATAATCCTAAGTGAATGCTGAAATACTGACAAGAAAAATCATTAGTATATAACTGACAGTGCCAGACAAATAGCGCAAGTTTTCTGGAATAATGTCAGTAGAACTATAAGGAGTATACTTATTGGGCCTTGGTACAAACAGTGTCTCCAGGTTTTCAATCAAAACTAGTTAGGATGAAACACCTCACCACAAGGAAGCTAGTTCTGTGAGCAGTATATTAGAAACATGGCAAAATGCAGGAAGCAGACCAGGGACACTTAATTACAAAGAAAATCCAGTTTTCCATTGAGAAGTATTTGATAGAAATTGACTAGGTTATTCTCACTAATCCTCTTTTGCTAATCTCTTAGTGCCAGCTATTTTCTCTCTCTCTCTCTCTCTCTGTGACACAAACAAGGCTTTTTCTCCCACAGAAAGACCCACTGGAAAGATGACTCTTATAAGTTTAATTACTCTGATCCATAGGTAATTGTCTTACAGAAGCTTACAAGGAATCTCTGAGGAGGCAGTAGCAAGTTGTCAAGGAGGAATAGTTGATATGCTAAAAATACTTAACTAGAACTATTAATGACTTCAAGGATAATATGAAGAAAAGGAGAAGGGAGGAAAGAACAAGGAGTAGGAGAGGCTTTTCTTGTGCTTTGAAGGGTAGTTTTAATATTGTCAAAATGGCCATATTATAAAAACTGTTACACAGATTCAACTCAATCTAATGGAAAAACCAAACACATTCTTCACAAAACTGGAAAATAACAGCTCTAAAATTCATTTGGAAGAACAAAAGACTCAGAATACTCAAATCAATACTAAGCAAGAAGGGAAATGCTAAAGGCATTATAATATCTGGTATCAAATTAGACTATAGAGCTAAGGTAACAAAAACATCAAAACATGCATGAGACCAGTGGAATAGTACAGGACACACAGAGACAAATCCACATAGTCACCTGATACTTGACAAAGGTGAAAAAAATATACACTGGAGAAGAGATAACCTTAAAACCAATGGTGCTGAGAAAACTCTATGTCCGTATCCAGAAGAAATATCTTTTGACCTGGACAGAAATAAATCAAAGTGGATCAATGACATAGGAATTAGACCAGAAACTTAGCAACTGCTGAAAGAGAAGACAGCGTCAATACTAAAAGTTATTTACTCAGTTGCCAAATGACTGAAGAAAACCTTAAACTCAAGAAAGAAAATCAAGAATCAACAAGTGGGATGACATCAAAGTTTAGCATGCAAAGCAAACAATTAGAGCATGAAGACTGAGCATACAGAATAGGAGAAAACCTTTTCTAGCTGCTCCTCCAACAGGGGAATAATATCCAGAATATTTAAAGAACCCCAAAAACCTAACACTGAAAAATAAAGAAATAAACCAATGAATAAATGGGCCAAAGAACTAAACAGGCACTTCTCAAAAGAGAAAACACAAATGACCAAGAAACACATCAAAGAAGTTCAACATCTATAGTAATCAGGGAAATCCAAGTGAAAACCACATTGAGATTTCATCTCACTTCTATTAGATCGGCAATTTTCAGGAATACAAACAATAATAAATGCTGGAGAGGACAAGGGGAAGAAGGTACACTCAATGCATTGTTGATGGGGACTTCAAATTAATAAAATCATTCTGGAAAACAGTATGGAGACTTCTCAAAAGCTGGGAATGGAACCACCCAGCTATCCCACTCCTCACTCTTTATTCAAAAGAACTAAATCAGCATACTACAAAAATACAGTCTCATCAATTTTTGTAACACTGCAGTTCACAAGACCAAGATATGGAACAGGCCTAAGTGCACATCAGTAGATGAATAGATGAAGAAAAGGTGGTATATAGACAATAGATTTTTTCTCAGCCATATGAATCAATTATGGCATTGCTCAAAATGGATGGATCTGGAGAAGATCTTGGTAAGTGAAATAAGCCGGACTCAGAAAGTCAAGGGCAGAATGTTTTTCTCTCATATGCAGAAGCTAGAGCCAAATGAAGAAAATGGGGAAAAGTCTATGAAAATGGAAGGGATATCAGTGGAATAGAAGAAGAGGATATATGGGGAGAGAAAAGGCACAGGAAAAGGAGCAACTATTTAAGAAGTTGATCAAATGATGCTAGGCACCCATATTTAAATATAACTCAAAAGACATTCACCTCTTTGTCTATGAGAAAACACAAACTTTAAAGACTGTACATGGTAATTAAACTCGCTCTATTTAGAATTCTACTTAATAACTTTCACATGTTATACATATAAAACTGAGAATGTAAAGTAGTATATCCTAATTACCATGTTAGAAATTCAGTGACCCAACATTGTAAAATTTAAGTAAATTTAAGTTACTAAACTTACTACTTTAAAAATGGCAACATTTAAAGGAAAACCTAGATTTGCCAGATCCCAAAGTCCATATACTTAACTACTATACAATATCATTAATCATGTTTGGTAGGAAGGAATATTCAAGAACTCTAAACTTTGTTAGATTTTATGAGGATAGAGTTAAGGGAAAAGAAGATGAATTTTAAGTGTTCTGAGTTAATGCATCAGTGAAGGTATTCAATAGTGCAGGAGTACAAACAGCACACTGTAATTGTGATTAATAAACTAGACGGGCATTATGTTTACAGAAGCAATCACATTAAGACAGAAATAATTTGAAAGTTATTTTAGGAAATTCCAGCTTCACTTCCAGGATAAAAAATATTTACGTAATTCCATTATATTACCAAGAATGAATACAGAATGGTAATCAACAATTACTTTTAAGTTATCCAGTTAATCTATGAAATATATAAGTTTTAAAATTCATGTTTATTGAATCTGGAATAAGAAAGAAAATAAAAATAAAATTTATGTTAATCGAATGGGCAGTTTTCATACAAAACTAAGAATGTTTGGTTCAAGAAGGTTCGGCTCACCCAAGAGAGAATTCAACTTAAATCAGTGTATTGAAGAAATTACTGATTATTCTCAGCAAATATTTCCTTCAGGTTGCAGTGTGATAACTAAATGTAAGTAAAGTCTCCTTTTTCTCTCAGATGCTATCTTGCCGAATTTTTTTTTCTTTTTTTTTTTGCATCTTCTTGAGTTGCTTCTGCAAGCATAGCAGATTTTTTTCCTTGCAGACTTTTGTTTAACAAACATCCATAAAGCCCAATGCATCTTCTCGTAGTCATTTCTAATAAATTTTGCAGTCTGACAGGAAATATACATATGACTAAAAATAAAAACTGGTTTAGTGTACTTTGATCATCAAGAATGACATCAAATACAAATGAACACATAAGAGGAAACACTTAATAGACCTCACTGAGCAGATGGAAACAAAAAGAGAAAACATGCACTTTACTTATATAAAATTGCATATCTCAGAACAATGTTAACATACAGAAAACTGATGCTTCCATGGAAAATTATTAAAATCTAATGGAGCATAGAAGAAAGTTGGATATTTGGTCTTTCTCTTTTTGCTTTGCAATGTATCTGTCAAAGTTGATTTGTCCTCAGTCAGTACTAGAAGTTACACCTCTGGATCCTGTAGCATCTTTGTATTAACTGCCTTCTCAATGTGTTGCTGCCCTATCAAGGAGTTTACTGGAGTTCAAATTCATCAGATTCATCAGCCGATGAACTCAAAGTATATTCATATTCATTGGTCACATTGATAAATAATGAATAATCAGCTCAGTAATAAATACAAAAGGAATTAGAAAATGAGTTGCAATGATGTATTGAACTTTGAGCCAGTAAGAATCACACGTCAATAAAAAATTGACACAGAAAGTGATAAAAAAAAAAAAAAGGATTCAGGGCTGCGGTTATAGCTTAGTGGTAGAGCACTTGCCTAGCACATGTGAGGCACTGGGTTCAATCCTAAGTACCACATAAAAAAATAAATAAAATAAAGGTATTGTATCCATCTAGAACTAAAAATTTTTTTAATGAGGATTCAAAAATCATATGTGAAATTCAAAAAGGTATCATTTTTTAGAGATCATTAAATAATCACTCTCAGGAAAAGAAAACCTGATATCACTATGAATGATATAGATATCAAATTAATAAGGGAACTTGAGGAATATAGAGACAAAGCAGTCACAAAATTTAAACAATGTTGATTCATTCCTTTTAAATCAAAATCTGCCAGTAGTGACACATAAGACAGAATCTTCCAAATTCTAAAGTACTGGCAAATGTCATTAGAGCCATTCACACAGAACAAGGGAGAGTTCCAGGAAGAATAAACAAGGAAAAAGCTTAGATCAGGTAACTATATTGATGAATTCTTCTACAACTTTAACAATAATCATTTTTACACAAATCATTCTAGATGGTTGATAAAGGAAAAATGTCTCACCTGTTTCATAAAGTCTAATATAATCATTTACTTGGCAAAGATCTTCTAGAAAGAAAACTACCAGTTAATCTCATTCAGAAATTGAATGTGAAGTTGTGTTAAAAAACAACAAATAAGAACAAAATAAAAAAAAACAAATAAAAGTATTTCAAAATAATAAAATATTTGGAAAAAAAACAAAAATAAGCAAAACAAATTCAAAAGTCAATCACAAGGGAAATTTCAGCCCAACTATGTTGTCACTCTGGAAATGAAAATGTGCTTTCTCATTAACGTTTCAGTGAATACATCTGATTTAAAAAAACAAATGAAGTCATATGATCAGTTGAATAAATCTGGAATACAGTTTGATAAAATTCAACACAAACATCTTGGTAAATTGTAGAAATAAGTAACTTTTTTCTTTCTTCTAATTAAAAATATTTTCAGGGAGAAATACTGGTATAAACATAATGAAGAAAATATGAAGCTGGTCCTCTGTACTGAAGGGAAATATTGTTATTAATTCTTATTCATAATTGAACCAGAATTCTAAGGCCAAGAATGAAAAAAAATGTATTAATAAGAAATTCTACCAACATTTACAGGCAGAGTGATAATATATGTGATTAATTATCCATAGAAAACATATAGTAATTGTCTAAAATTAGTAAATCTGCTATCACCAACTTAAATAGGTGGTTTTCAATTATATTTTATGTCCCATCCACAGAAAATTAAATATTTAAATATGACTCTTTGTATTCCTATCAGGAAAGGATATCAGTATTTCAAAGAGACATCTGCATTCCCACAGTCATTGCAGCCCTATTCATTGTAGGCAAGATATGAATATAACTAAAGTGCCCATCAACAAAAGAATTGATAGAGACAATGTGGCATGCACACAATGGAACACTAGTTAATGCTCCAAAAGGAGGAAACCCTCTCCTTTGCAACAACATGGATGAATGTGTAGGGCTTTATGCTAAGGAAAATAAGCCACACCTAATAATCTCACTTGTATGTGGAATCTAATAAAGTCAAACTCATGTAAGGAGAAAACAATGAGGGTGTGGGAGTAGCATAGTGGTGATGGTTAGTTGATCCAAAGGTACCATATTTTGGAGAAATGAGTACTACATTTTGAAATCTATTGTCTACAGACAACAATAATTTCTAGTATATTTGCAAAGACTTAGAGAATAATTTAAAATCTTTCACCATAAAATGATGAGGAAATAACATGATAAAAATGATAATTACTTCCTTTAATTAAGCTACATCATATAAATATATCAAAATTTCATGTTATACTCCATAAATGTATGAAATTTGGATTTGCCACTCAAAAGACAATTGTAATGAAATTTTATTAGTATTTATTAATTTATTAAAACTTTTATTTAAAAATAACATTTAAAAAAAACATAAAAATAATGGTACACAATACAGATAAACCCACACATTTACAGTCATCTGATCCTTGAGGAAGATGGCAAAAAGTGGACATTGGAGAAAAGACAGCCTTTTAAACAAAGGGTGCGTGGAAAACTGGTTATCCATATGTAGAAGAATGGAAACAGAACCTTATCTCTCACCCTGCATATAAAACATCTCAAAATGGATCAAAGACCTAGAAATTAGATAAGAACCCACACAAGTCCTAGAAGAAAATGTAGGGTCAAAACTCCAGCACATAGGCTCAGGCAATGACTTTCTCAACAGAACCCCTAAAGCTCAGGAAATAATAACAAGAGTTAATAAACAGATGGCAACAAATTAAAAAGCTTCTGCACAGCAAAGGAAAACAATTAAGAATGTGAAAAAAGAACCTATGGCATGGGAGAAAATCTTTGCTAGCTATTCTTCTGACAGAAGATTAATATTTGGAATATAGAAAGAACTCAGAAAACTTCACACCAAAACACCAAATAAAACTATTCACAAAAGGACAAATCAATTAAACAGACGCTTCTCAAAAGTAGAAATACAAATGGCCATCATATATGAAAAATTGTTCACCATAATTAGCAATTAAGGAAATGCCAATCAAAATTACACTGAAATTCATTTCACAACAATCAGAATGGAAGTCATCAAGAATACAAATAACAACGGTAGAGAGAATGTGTTTAACAGGAAAACATTTACACAGTTGGTGGGACTGTAAATTAGTACAACCATTATGAAAATCCGTATGGAGGCTCCTCAAAAGACTAGACATGGAACCACCATATGACCCAGCTACACTACTCATTGGTATTTATCCTAAAAAATTAAAGTCATTACACTATAGTGATACATGCATGCCGATGTTTACAGCAGCATGATTCGCAAGAGCCAAACTATGGAACCAGCCCTAGGTGTCCATAAACAGATGAAAGGTTAAAGAAAATATGGCATGTGTGTGTGTATATATATATATATATACACACACACAAGGGAGTTATATTCAGCCATAAATAAAAATGAAATTATGTCCTTTGCAGGAAAATGGATAAAAATTGAGACCATTATGCTAAGTGAAATAAGCCAAACTCAGAAGGTCAAGGATTGTATTTTTTCTGTCAAATATGGAAGCTAGAGAGGAAAAGGAAAAGAAAGGCATGAGGGGACATTCAGGGATCTAGTGAAAATCAAAGATAGATGGGTAGAGGAAAGGAAAAAGATAGTGGCAGGTGGAAAGGATGGGGAAGTGTTAAAAGAGTGATATTGCTTAAATGATATAGTTATATGATGTACATGTATGAATATGTACCAACAAACTCCATCATTATGTACAACTATAGTGCACCAACAACAAATGTGGAAAAAATAAAATCGAATATATAGAAAAACAATGGAAACAAATATCAAAGATGCATTTGATGACCAAGGTGAGAGTTAATGTAGTCACTCAGTCAAAGACCATAGTCTATTATAAAGCAACCAAAATAAGACAGCAAGGTATTAAATAGCCACAGATAGAATCATGACCTGGAACCCAAAAGTCTGGAATCACATTGCAATATGTCATGGCATTTCAGTGGCATTTTATAGCAAGCTAAGAATTTCATTGGTAAAATCTAACAAACTCTTAATGAAAAAGATATCAGAGCTCTTTACAAACAATTCCAAAAAATTAAAGAGGTGTGAAAACTTCTCATATCTGAAGTCAGAATTACCACAGTTATCAAAACATTTGCAAAATAACTCAAGAAATTGACAATCAACACCCAAACGAAAATGGATGCAAATATCTTAATAAAATTTTAGAAAACCAATGTCAATGATGTATACAAACAATGCATTAGAACAATGAGAAATTTAGCCTGAAATGCAAAGTTACCTTATCATTTGAATATCATTCAAAGTAATTTACAGTAAATTAATGTGTTTATAGAAACCAACTAGTAATCCCTACAAAGGTAGTATAATTATTTGACAAAATCTTATATCCAATCATATTTAAAACTTTTGGCACACAAAAATTGTAAACTTTTCAAACACGTAGCACCTCAAGAGAACACAACACTAATTACATTTGTGGTGAAGGATTAGATATTTTTCCCTCAAGCTCAGAAATGAAGCAGAGCTACCTACTCTACTTCTATGCAACATCTCACTGTAGGGAATAGCCAACGCAATATTAAGGGAAAAGAAGTTTAAAAATATACACACATAGTTGTCTCTGGAGGAAATTTCAGAAAATGCCAAAAGTCATAAAATATATGTGCATTTACTAGTTAACTAGTGTTCAAAGATATATGACCAGTATACAAAAAATAATTTGATGCTGAGTAGCAATGTAATTCACAAATCAAAATAAAAGATTATTTTATAATAATATATAATGTATAATATGTAGCAATGCATTTATAACAGATGTGAATGATTTATAAAATAATAACTATACAAGGAACTCAAAACACATATATAAATATATATATATATATATATATATATATATAGAGAGAGAGAGAGAGAGAGAGAGAGAGAGAGAGAGAGATGTTTCATGTTTATGGATCAAATTAATTTTTTAATCTATAAAATGCTTTATTTACTACCTCTACTATTAACATACAAAGTGGTATTTTACTACCTATACATTGGGCATTTCTAAACATCTAGAGGTCTAGATGTTTCAAGTAAGGACACAAATTTGTCCACTAGGTACACAGTGGCAAATAAACTGCAAGCATGTAATAGTTCTAATTTCAAAATGTCTTTAAAATACAAACATTCTGGTCTTTATGGAACCAGTAGGCTATAATGTTCAAATTTTCAGAAGACAATCTTTCCTAGGAATTATAACATAAAACATAAAATTGTGTTTTACTAATTTTACTTTGATCATACACTGGCAATCTCTTTAACATCTAGAAAGACTAGATTAGGACTCATTTGTCATTTATATACACTAAGTACACACTGCATAGACTTCAGGACCAATGATTACTCTTGCCTCATCATAAGCATACCCATATGGTGCTGTGGAGAACCAGCACAAATGTTTACTACTCAATAGGGGATTTGGCTATTGCATTCCCACAAAAAAAAATTTTTAAGGATTTTAACAACAGAAATTTATAAAATGTGTCATATTTTACTACATGTACTTTTAACATATCATATATCAGTCACTTTAGACCACCTGGAAAGACCAGATATTTCAAAATCTTAGCACTGTCAACTATATATATAGTAAAGAGGAATAAAATGCACACACAAAACAGTAGTTCTAATAAATGAATGGTTTACATATAAGCAGTCTGACAAGAGACTTCTTCCTCACAGTCCTGTTCTCCTTGTCCTCTTCTTTTAAAAGGTTCAGGGCAAAGTTCAGAGCAGCGTTTACATGTTATGGATACCTGTTTTCTACAATCAGGACAGTAAATCTTCCAGGTTGATAGACACTTGCAATTGGCAAATGTGGCGTGTTCCTCTACTGTTTCTCTCTTTGGTAGGACCAAGACCAACTACTGTGGACCGAGGCTTCCTTACTTTCCAGGATGGTTAAGGCCTTTGCCCCACTTGTAGGCTCAGGCAGGTTGCTCAAGGCCCAGTTCTGGGGGCCAGGAGGCTCAAGTTGACCAAGCTCCTGGGCAACCTCTGCCACTTTCCTTATCACCCAGAGTCCTCAGTGGGACAGGACTGGGTCTGGAGATCTGGCAACACTTAGGAGTCAGTGCTCTGACAGGGCACAGTGATCCAGTCATCCAGGTGTGGGGAGAGGCTCACCTGACCATCCAATAGGCAGAGCCTCCAGGGCTCTAGGCCTCTGCATGGCAGAGGTCACAACATGTCCTTGACCCCAGCCTGCCCACCACCTGCAGCGGAGCACCCCAGGTGGCCCAGGGAGAAGGTAGAAGTGAGGTCTTCATCAGGCCTGCTACAGAAACCTGCATCCACTTCTTTTATTGCTAAGGTAGTCATATTCTTCAACAGAATTAGGCAATCCCCTTTAGACAATCCCTTTTTCTACATAATAACCTGAGGATTTTATACAGAAAACTGCAAGCGAATTTTAAAGTGGACATTATGCAAATGTAAGGAATTTAGAAGAAACTTGAAAAATAAGAACAAAGAGAAAGGACTTATACTTTCCAATATACTATCAATGTATACTAATCAAAACAACCCTATTGCTATACAGGTACACAAATCAATGTAATGCAAAACAACTGAGAGTCCAGAGTAGACCCACATTTTTAAGTTCAATTGATTATTGAAAAAAAATTTTCAAAAGGAATTTATTAGGGAAAAGAAAATCTTGTCAACAAATAACACTGGGATGTATGCAAAGAAAAGCTCTGTCCATATTTCATATGCAATATATAAATATTATGTCAACTTCAATGAAAGAACTAATGTATAAATTATAAAACTTTTAGAACTTGATGGAGAGAAAAACCAGACAGGTTATACGTTAGCAATAATTTCTGAACAAATGATAAATTGTAAGTTATCAAAACATAAGTTAACTGCTCTTCACACTAGAAATGCACATAGTGTGTGACTTTTTAAAACACAGCTTATAAAGGACTTTAAACTAAAGCATATAAAGAATGCTTCCAGCAAAATCATAAGTCAAGCAAATTTAAAGAGGTTGGAATGTCTGAATACACTTCATTAAATAACATAGACAAATGGATAAAAGTACATAAACTATTCAAATTATTAGTTATTTGAGTCATGAAGAATAAAATTAGAATGTTCCACAACTGTTATAACAGTTTTCCCTGTATTTTGCAATACTTTGATATTAAAATACTATGGAATGTTCTAAGGAAGCAATTGCCTTCAAGAGATTGTTTAAATACTAGAAAGAGCAAACAATTTGCCTGTGATCATGTCTTTGAGATGAAAACTAATTGGTCCTAAATCTACATTCCTGTCTGCCTTTATTTTAAATCAGATTTCTGTAGTTAGGAATATTACCTTCCTTTGTTAAACCACTCTGGAGCCAGGAACTGGACAATTAGAGAGCGACCTGTTATGGATTGCATATGAATTTCTCCAAAAAACCTCTTATTGATACAGGAACATTCAGAACTAAAATAATTTAATTTGACCTGTACCTTGATCAGTTCATCCTAATTTGGATGAACTGAATAGGTGGTACCTATAGGCAGATGGGGCATGTCTGGAGGAGGTGGATCACTGTGACCATGCCGAAGGGTACATTTCCTAAGGTCTCTTCCTCTCTCTCTCTCTCTCCCTCTTTTTCCTGATATCATATGAGCTGAGCAGTTTTCCTCTTCTGGTCCCTTCTCCCATGAGGTGCTGTCTCACCTTGAGCCCAGAGCAATGGTATCAGCAGTCTATGGACTGAGACTTGTGAAACCATAAGCCCCAAATAAACTCCTTCTCTAATAGAGTCTTGGCAGGTATTTGGGTCAGACTAATAAAAAACTTGGTACGAGAAGTGGTGACATTGCTTTGACTAACCTGAGTTTATGGTTCAGAAGTCTTTACACCTGGTTGATGGGTGCAAGCTGGAAAAGTATAATAAAATTATGGCATTTGCAGGCAAATGGATGAAATTGGAGAATATCATGCTAAGTGAGATAAGCCAATCTCAAAAAACCAAAGGACAAATGATCTCACTGATAAGCAGATGATGAAACATAATGGGGATGGGAGGGGGCAAGAATGGAGAAAGGAGGGACTATATAGAGGGAAAAGGGGTGAGAGGGGGGAAGGGAAAAATAGCAGAATGAATCAAGCACCATTACCCTATGTAAATTTATGATTACACAAATGGTATGCCTTTACTTCATGTACAGAGAAACAACATATATCCCACGTGTTTACAATAAAAATAAATTTAAAAAAATAAAATAAAATAAAAGGGAAAACTTAATGGATAAAAACACAAATAGGTAATGTGAAAAGAAGACAGGAATCAATTATTCTCATTAGTCAAGAACACAGAATAAGAACTAATGGCTTTTAAGCTGTATTCAGAAAAACTCAGGTTAAATAGAGCAGAACCTCACTAAGTCCCACTGTAGTCATTTCCAAACCCTATAATTTCCAGAAAGAAAATGGGGAGTTATGATCATGTTTCAGTAAGCATTTGCTGGCACAAAGCAGGTGGGGAGCTCTCATGATCTGGGTTCCATTGCTCCTTGAAATAGGTTGCAAGGAAGTTGGCTATGCCAAGCTTCCTGGAATAAAACAAGCACAGCAAAATAGTCCTTCATCAAAAGTAATCAGCAAGATACAAATTTGGTTATGGCAGCCTTCATCTTCTGTCCTTATAGAACTTTCCCTTTCAATTGAGCTCTTACTCTCAAAAATCAATAAATTATCCAGGGTGGAGGTGGTGTCCACATAGCAGTATGAATTAAACATCAGACATCAAAGCATCCCCTTTCCACCAGGAAGGACAAGGGTTATTTCATAACATTTTCTATTATATTTATTTTAAACTGATGCATGTATCATACAGAAAGATGAAAACTATCCTACAATATGATCTTTTCTACATATGAAATACAAAGAAAAGCACTACTTAAAAATAAACAAAAAATAAACGATGTCATTTCTATTTTAGAGAAAAAAAAAAAAGAATTGCTTTACATGAGTTGGGAAGAAAATAAGAATGAGACCAGGTCTTGTCAAGTTGCTTAGGGCCTCATTAAGTTGCTGAAGCTGGCTTTCAACTTGCGATCATCCTTGTGCATGTGCATGACCCTCACCATGACCATATTACCTTAATGCCATAAAATCCCAGGACACTCTCTTTTCTATGTTCTCTTAAAAAATGTGGGGACCTGCCTGAGCACTTCACTGCTTTCCCCAGAAAGCCTCACTAAGTGAGCAATAAACCTTCTGTGCCCTCTAGTTCTTTGTGTGCAGTATTATCAACCTCAACAGCTGAGACCAGTTTGGGGTGGGGATCCATCTTCTTTTGCAAGGAACCCTCAAACAGCCACAGATGAGAAGGGGACATGACCCAGTGCAGCATTTGTCCTGTGATGCACTCTGAGTCAGTGTATCCATGGTCATATCTGTCACTAACCACCAAGGCCAGGGGTGTTGCTAGTCTCCTGGGTGCACATCTTAAGCCAGGAGAGAGAGGTCTCAGAAATCAGGACAAGCAACTTCCAGTCCAAGCTGTGCCATTTCACAGTGAGAGCAGGTCACTCACTCAAAGCATGCAGGACAAAGCAGAGTGACAAGAAGAATCACGAGTGCTAAATGTGATAATGATAAAAATGTGACTGGCTCTCTGAAAAACCCACAGAAGTTTCCAAACTCTGACTTCATGACTAAGATCTATTCCCTCTCTACCAGTTTCTTTCAAATATTGGAATTAGAACATAATTTGAGTGTGTCCCCTAAGGGTTCATGTGCTGGAATCTTGGTCCCTGCTGTGACAATGCTGGTAAGTAGTGGAACATTTAAGAGGTGGGAATAGTGAAAGGTCCCTAGATCACTGGGGTACTACCTCAGAAGGGATTAAGCTGGTTCTCAGGGGACTCCTCAGTCAGATCTTGAGGGAGTGAATTGCTACAAGATGGATCGTGACCCCTGATCTCCCCCTTTGGCTTCTTGTTTGATGATGTAATCTCGATCCCTCCCAGTTCCCTCTCTCTCTCTCTCTTTCTCATGTCCCAGCCATGAAGTTCTCACCAGAGCTAAGTTGATATCTGGAGCCTCCATAACTGTGAGATAAATAAACCTATTTTCTTTCCAAGTACTTGGTTTTGGATATAGTAGTAACAAAAATGGTACTAAGAGATCAACTTTACCCACTTCTAGTGAACACATAGCCTAGGCACTTTGGATGCCATAGCCCTTCTCAGATACCCTGAGGGCCAGGGAAAGAAAGGTTCAAGTCCACTGACTGTCTCTATGGAGAGCGAATTTGGATTGTCCCAAATACTTTACAACTTCTCTTGGAGGAAGAGGGGAGCCAGGAATAACACTAATGTTAAGAATAGATGCACAGCTTTTAGGTAAATATCCAGTGTCTACTTTAATATCTATAACACTGTCACCTATATAGGAATGGTTGGGTCAGCATTTAACATTAGTACCAACAAAAAACTGTGATACACATCACATATTAAACAGCAGATGTTTACTATGCCATTGACTATACTAATATTCCAAACACCATGATGAAGTAGAAAGTTCATAAACTATATAATTCTGTTAAGTGGAATTGCACTTTCTTATGTGAAGAAAAAATATGGTATGAAGGCAAGGGAAATATTTCAAAAATCCATAAAATCATTAGAAAATATTTTGAACATTTATACTCAAACTAGAAAATCTTGAAAATCTTGACAGATTACTAAAGGCCAGTGTTGTACCCAAATTGAACATTGAGGATACAGAAAACAAACCAATATGCAGTAATGAAATTGAAGCAGCTATTTAAAGCCTTCCCCCCAAAAAACTCTAGACCAGACAGATGTTCAGTCAAGTTCCACTGGAACTTTAAAGAAGAACTCTTGCCAATTCTCTTCAAATTATTCCATAAGATAGAATAAGATGGAACACTCCAAAGCCCATCCTATGAAGCCAGTGTCATTATAATCCTGATTCTAAAACCAGAAAAAAATGCATTAAAGAAAGAAAATTCCAGACCAATATCCCTAATGAACATATATTCAAAAATAAAATATTGGCAAACCACCTTTAAGAACACATCAAGAAAAAAAGATGCCATGATCAAAAGGGCATAATCTCAGCAAAAATGGTTCAACATATGTAAATCAATCAATTCAATTCACACCTACATAGAGTTAATGATCACAATCATGGAATTATGTCAAAAGATACAGAAAATGCATTGAACAAAGGTCAGCACCCACTCAGGTTTAAAACACTAGAGAAACTAGGAATATAAGGAATTTCCCTCAATATTATCAATGTAGTACATGAAAACCCCCAAGTCAGTATCATACAAAATGGAGAAAAACTGAAAGCAGTTTCTCTAAAATCTGGAACAAGACCAGTACATCCAGTCCCATCACTCCTACTCTACATAGTCCTTGAAATTCTAGTCAGAGCTATCAGACAAGAGAAGGAAACTAAAAGAATGCACAAAGGAAAAGGAAAAGTCAAATTATCTCTGCTTATTGATGACATTATTCCCTATTTAGAGACTTCAAAAGCTGCACCAGAAAAGCTGATAATCAAATGTAGCAAAATAGTTAGATACAATTACAACAAATATAAAAGACTTTCCTTTACTCCAATGATGAATCTTCTGAAACAGATTAGAAAAGTCATCCTCCTCTTGTACTTCACATCCTCTGACCAAGTAGTGACAGTGACACCCTGGTGGTATACCTGTATATGTTAGTTTAGCATTTTCTGCATTGTGGTAGAGTGAAATGGATGTCATGTTGTCACTTACACAAATTTTTAATAAGAAATCTTTTATCAAGGGAGCATCTTTGGACTCTGTTTTTGAAACCTTCTGAACCATGACTGGGAGCTGGCAGAGCAGGCTGTGGCTGTGGACTTCAGCACAATCATCAACATCACTGTTGAAGAAATTACAATTTACAACCATTCCAAGTTGTAAATGTTGGTCTTTTTTTTTTTCCAATAAAGACACCATTAACTTAAAAAAATCATCCTATTCACAGTAGCCTCAAATAAAATCTTAGAAATGAATCTGAGCAAGGACATTAAAGATCTCTACAGTGAATAGAATGCTAAAGAAAATAACTAAAGAAGACCTTAGAAGATGGAAAGACCTCCAATGCTTGTTGATAGGCAGGATATTATCAAAATTGCCACATTACCAAAGGCATTACAGATTTAAAGCAATTTCTGTCAAAATACCAATGACATTCTTCACAGAACCAGAAAAGACAGTTCTAAAATTCATTCAAAAGAATAAGAGACCCAGAAGAGCTGGAGTACTCCAGAGCAGGAAGAGCAAAGCTGGAGGCATCACAACATGGAACCTCAACTTACACTACAGAGCTAACAAGAACATCAGGGTAACTGACACCAAAGCAGACATGAAGATCAATGGAATAGAAAACAGAGCTACTCTCATCTGATACTATACAAAGTTGCCAAAACACATCCAGCACAAAGGAAAAGCATTTTTTAAACAAATGGTGCTGGGAAAAGTGAATATCCATATGTAGAAGAATGAAACTTGAACCCTATCTCTTAGCCTGAACAAAAGTGAATCCAAAGTGGATCAAACACCCAGGAATTAGACTATGAAATCTTTAACAGCTGAAAGAAAATGTATGCTCTGCACTCTAAAATACTGGCAGATACATCAACTTCCTTAGAATGACTACTAAGGCATTAGAAATAAAACAAAGAATCAGTAAGAAGGATGACTTCAAATCACAGGGATTCTTCATGCAAAATGAGAAAAGAGCTTGAAGAGAGTCTACAGAATGGGAGATCATTGCCACCTGTTTCTCATATATGGAATCAATGCCCAAGATATATAAAGAGCTCAAAAAATTTAACATCAAAACACTAACAATCCAATTAATAAAGAGGCAAAAGAATTAAAAAGATACTTATCTAAATAGGAAATACAAGTGGTCAATAAATACATGAAAAAAATGTTCAACATCCCTAGCTATTGGGGAAATCAAAATACACTCAGATTTCATCTCCTTTTAGTCAGAATGGCAATTATCAAGAATATAAATGCTAAAAAATGTTGACAAGGATGTGGAGGAAAAGGTACACTTATTCTTTGTTGGTAGGACTTCAAATTAGTACAACCACTTTGCAAAGAAATATGCAGATTCCTCAATGAATGAGGAATGACTCTACCATGATGCAGCTATCCCACACCTGGTTTACAGCCAAAGATCTAAAATCTATATACTGTAGGGATATGGCACATCAATGCTTTTAACAGTACAATTTACAATAGTCAAGATGTGGAACTAACCTAGGTGCTGTTCAACAGAGAAATGCATGAAGAAAATGTGGTATATACACACAATGGAGTTTTACTCAGCCATTACCAATAAAATAATGGAATTTGCTGATAAATGGCTGGAACTGAAGAACATCATGGTAAGAGATAAGACAGACCCAGACATTCAAGTTTTGAATTTTTCTCTGATATGCAGAAGCTAGGTGAAAATAAGTATGCAGCATCGGGGGAGGGAAATTTCATGATAACACACGAGAGATCAGTGAGGTAGAGGAAAATGTCTGAGGGCCAAAGAAGAGGCATGTGAAAACCGAAGAACAGTAGAATGAATCTGATCAAACTGTGCTACATACATGGATGAATATACCACAGTGAATTTATATCCACAAGGCACTCATTAAAAAAAAAAAAAAAAAAAAAAACCTATAAAAAATGGAACTATCATTAAAGGAAAAGGAACAGGGGGAGGGAATAACAAAGGGAAAGGAAAAATACTGGGGTTGAAATGGAGTAAATTTTACTCCATACTTGTAGAATAATGTCAAAATGAACTGCAATATTTCCTGCATCTAAAATAAACTAATAACAAAGAATTATACTCCCCAATGTAATAACCATCTTACCAAATGTTTCAAATACTGGTACATTACATCTCCAATTAAGTTTTATAAAACTAATGGTGCCTAAAGCTAGCAAAGTAGGCATCACAGATAACTGAATTTCAGCATCTATGATGCCTTTTTACCTTTAGTCATTTATAGCAAACTAAGCAGATGTGAGTGAGAGAATAATATGTGTCTGAATTTTAGGCAAAAACACAAAAAATTTACATTTGACAATTTCAACAAAATGTATAAATTTCCACATGCTATACAACATTTATTTTTGAGGTGGTAATAATTTTACAGTTCCTGTTGCTTGTTTTCTCTAGCACAGGTTTTAAATGAGAACAGTATTATATTCTAGAGAAGAATAAAAAATATCAATGCAAAAATGTAAAGTGAAAAGTTTAAAGTGGTATACTTTTTACTGAAGTAAATTTTTTTGCCAACTTTTTAAGCTCAGGGATCATTATTATTATAAGAAAAACTTTATCTTTAAATGTATGAATGGTAAATAGACTTTTTTGAGAATGTGTAATTCTATCAGAAATAATCAAGCCTAATTTGTGTGAAGCAACAAATACAAGTAACTATAATACAATAAAATTTTATTAACATAAACAAGTGATGTGGAAAATTTGGCTCCAGGGTTGTAGTCTGCAAACTCCTGGTTTAGATCACGTTACATATGAAGTTGTTAGATAGCCAGTTTTAGGAATTATTTGTGATCCTTCATTTAGAAACATGCAACTGTAATCATGTACCAATTTAACATTTACACAAAAACAATTGAGGAGTGTACTAGAAAATTTTAAAATGACCAACTTGATTAATGTGACTGTAGAGTTCAAAAGAGTCAAAAAACTACAGTAGAATGATAATAAAAGGAAAAAGGGAACAATAGTTATTCACTTAAAATATTTTTTGTCATAAACTCAAAAAGTAATAATTCAGATAATAACAAAACAATAGAAAAACCTTTTTTAAAAATAAAAAAAAATAAGCAAGCTGGGCATGGTGGCAAATGCACTTGGGAGGCTGAGGCAAGAGGACTGCAAGTTTGAAGCCAGCCTCAGCAACTACCAAGGGCCTAAACAATTTACTGAGACCCTGTCTCTCAATAAGATAAAAAGACCTGGGGATTATGCCTCAGGGGTTAAGCTCCACTGGGTTCAATCCCTGGAACAACAATAATAAATAAAAATAAGCAAACATACTTAGCCATATGATCCTTCCAGATTCTAGTCCAGTTTGTAAAATGCTTGGAGGCTATCACTTCCATTTTTATAAGACTAAACTTTGAACCAAATGGTGGCAACTCTTCCTAGATCCATTAGTCAACTAATTTCATATATATATAACTATATTTTACACAAGTGAATCTAGTAGACAAAAACTATTTCATCAAAAGTAAGAAAATATACATTCTTCTTGAAGGAACACAAGGTCATTCTCCAGGAGAGATCATATTTTATTTACAAAACAAGTTTTAAGACACTTAAGAATATTGAAGTCATATTATGTATCATATCTGAGCACACTGACATGAAATTAAAAATAAATAGCAGGAAAATTCACTAATACATGGAAAACAAACCACATGCTCCTAAACAACCAATGGATCAAAGGAAAATTTTAAAAAATAAAGCATGAGTTGGAACATATTTAGAAATACCATACCAAAACTGGTAGGTTGCAGTAAAAGAAAACCCATGTAACAGGCAAGTTTATAGCCACTTTTGATTACATCAATAAAGATAGAGGACCTGATGGTACTAAAAAAAGAATTAAAGTCAAAGAATATAGAAAAAGCAAAGAACCAAGGCAGAAATAAGTGAAATAATGATTGGAAAACAAATGGAAACAAATTTTAAAAACTCAGAGTTGTTTTTTTAAGAAGATAAATAAAAACAAGCAAACCTTAAGTCAGACAATATAATGAAAATAGAGGACTGAAATACAATAAAAAGATTAGACACTACAATTGATATCATAGAAATACAAGGTATAATAGGAAGTACTATGAAGATAACCTAGAGTGAATGGGTAAATTCCACAATACAAACAACCTTCCCAGACGGAATCATTAAGAAAGAAAAAACCAGAATATACCAACAAGAAGTAAGGAGTTTGGATCAGTAGTAGAAAGAATCTCATCAAACAAATTCCGAGGATTTGATGGCTTTCTTATTGTGCTCTAACAAATGTTCAAGGAATACCATTTCCTACTCAAAATGTTAAAAAAAGAAAATTAAGGGGAGGAAATATTTCCCAAATGATATACTGGACCATCATTACTCTAATACCAAAACCATATGAGATTAAAAATATCAAAGACCAATAACTCTGATGAACGACATAAGAAAAATGAAGTAAACAAACCATTGTGATCACATCCACAAATACACAAGAGGCATTCAACAATATTAAACATACTTGCTTGATTTAAAAAATAGACTTTCAACAAACTAGATATACAGGGAATGAAACTAAATAATGACCTTGTATGACAAAATCAAGCTAACAAAATGCTGAAATAGGGAAAAGTTAAACATTTTCCTCTATTATTAGTTAACAAGAGAGGATGCCCAAACTTACCAAATTTATCAACATATTCCAGGAAGGCCTAGTAAGCAATTAGGCACAAAAGAAAGAAAAAAAATTAAAAAGGGCCCGGGTGTGGGGAGAAATCAAGTTAAGCTGTCCTTAATGGCAGATGACATGATGTTATATCTAAAATAGCCTAAAGACTCCTCCCCCCCACACACAAAGAACTAATATCTTTTATGAGGCAGGATATGAAATCAGCATATAAAAGTTGCATTTCTATACACTAACAAGGAACTACTTGAAAAATAAAATACAATGCCACTTATGATAGACACAAAAAATACTTTAAAAATCTACATAAAAATTCCAGGAACAAAAAAAAAAAATTCCTACAGATTACAAGGAACTACAAAGGTCCCCAAATATCTAAAACAATCTTGAGCAAAACCAAATCTGGACACATCATACTACTTGAATAAAGCCTTAGAGACAAAACTGTAGTAATCAACACAGGATGGTAACAGCATAAAAATAGACAAAAAGGCAAATGGAATGAGAGTCCAGAAAAATAATCCATGCACTTGCAGTCAATAAGTTTTCACAAGTGCTGAGAATACACAACGAGGAAAAGACTGTCTCTTTAATAAATGGTAATACCTGGAAATCTAGCTCACTAAATACAGAAAAATTACACTCTGTTTCCAAATCATATATAAATAAAGTCAGTACAGGACAAATTAAAAACTTAAATGTAATTATTAAATCGGTGAATATGTTTGAAGAAAAGAAGAGAAAAACCCTCTCCAGCATTTAAAAATATTTTTAAACCTTTATTTTACTTATTTATTTTTAAAGTGGTGCTGAGGATAGAACCCAGGGGCTCCACATGTCCAGCCTTCTACCACTTAGCCACACCCTTGGCCCTCCCTGACATTTTTATGGGTTGATTTTTTAAAATATATGAATCTAAAGTACAACCACCAAAGCAAAACTAGGCAAATGAAATTATATCCACCTAAGAAACTTCAGTAAAACAAAGAAGGGAAAGACCAGGAGAAGGAAAATTCAACCCACCAAAAGTTAGAAAGTGCTTGCAAGACTTAAATGGAACATGTTGTCAATATCTCAATTGAACAACTCATCAATAAGAAAAAAAATAAGACAATTAAACAATAACAGTGGACCTGAATAAATATTTTTCAAAAGAAGACAAATGGCCATTAGGTATTATGAAAAAAAAAAGTTCAACATCCCTGATCATCAAGTAAATGTAAATTAAAATCACAATGAAATATCACATAGACAGTAGCTCACCTACTATGAAATGACAAAAATGAAATGTTACTGAGGATGCAGAGAAAAAGAAGCCCATGTACATTGTTGGTAGTAATATAAATTGGTACAGACCATTAGGGTAAAAAGTATACTAGTTCCTGAAAATCTGGAAAATAGAACTACCAATTGATCTAGTTATCTCACTCCTGAATATGTAGGTCAATGAATATAAAATGTCTATGCCAAAGATATATCTATGCTTTCATGTTTATTGCAGCACTATTCACAATCAATCTAAGTGTCCATCAAAAGATGAATCGATAAATGATAGTATATATACACAGTGGAATACTAGTAAGGCCTAAAACAAAACAAAACAAAACAAAACAAACAAAAAAAGTCTGCCCTTTTTAACAATATAGATAAATCTCAAGGACATTGTATTAAATAAGCCAGGCATAGAAAAATATATACTGTGTGATCTCAACTCATATGTTTAACAAACAAATAATTAGAAGCCACAGAAGCAGAAAGAATCGTGTTCACGGAGTATTAGGGCAGGGGAGTGGGGGGATGGGATTTGGTGTAAATTGCTCGATGGCTAGAAAATCCAGGATAGCTACGGGGAATAAATTCATGAGATCAACAAGACGGTGACTGCAGTCAATAACCATGTATTCTTGAAAATCACTAAGAAGTCAGTGGCCGCAGGCGGCGGGGCCAGCGCTCTTCAGCGGCTGTGGGAGCCATAGCTGGACACCCAGCTGCGGAGGCTACAGAGGGGCCCGGGGATGTTGCCTCTGCCGGCGCCCTGCCTCAGCCCACCAGGCTCCCAGGCCCGCAGCACTCGCCTCTGTGAAGTGTCAGGATGTCTGACCCAAGGCAGTGATCAGGAAGGCAGACCTCTTTATGAGGACATGCAACAAGAAGCTGCCTGGTTTCCGTTTGTGTATAAAACACCCTTCCCTTTTGTGGTCCAAAATTATTACATTCATATTGCTGTATTCCACCTACTGGGTCCAAGTTAATTATTTTCTCCTCAATATCATCCTTTACTTTTAATTTTAATGAAGATATGCATGGGAAAAATTCTTCATATCTCTATAGGCACAAACTCATTCATATGTGTAAATTCATTCATATTTTTAAAACATATTAATATTTATTGAATTTTATTAAGATCAGAAAGGGCTCCCTATATGTGCAGCCAGTACAGAAAGCCATTAAGGACAGATAGATTGTTACATAAACAAAAGTCTATTGTGTGTAGGTCAATAAAACAAAGGTAAGTGTTTATACTATTGAACAGTAAATTAAAAACAATAAACAGTGACAGCAGCATAAATTCACTCATATTGATAAACATTATATATTATTATGCACATAGATATTTGATGTGATATTTTAATAAGGTACAAAATTTCCAGTCAAATGTGTTTTCTTTTGAATTTTAAATATCACATTAAATATTTAGCAAAAACAAAATTTCACAGCACATCTGATTTTATAAATGATATTCTTAGAAATATGTTCTGTGATATAAAATGTATAATAAAGAATAAAATTGAAAAGATTTATGATGCAGTAAAAGTAAATATATCTGAATGGAACAGAAATGAAATATTATTTATCAGTCTTAGAAGTACCCAAAAATGGCCAATGAAGGATGCTTGAAAAAAATAAAATTACATAAAAAGGGGAAACAAGACACTAAAATGAAAAAGTAGAGAGAAAAATAAGCTCTAAGTAGATGGATAAGCAACACTGAAGCACTGTTTTATGTATATATCATGTTATGATTAAATAAATCATAAATTTCATTTAGAATTGAAAACTCAAAAATATGGCAGATAAAAGTTAAATGTTGGATGTAAAATGAAATTCTATTTCTACATAGGTAAAAAATTTAAAAATTTGTTAATATCTGATATATAATTTCCCAGAAAATAAAATGGAGAAGTGAACGGTTTTAAACATACAGGACATATATTAAAGGAAATAATATTGAGTAAAGAAAATGACTTAATTAAGAGAAAAGTCCAGCATTTCCACTCAAATTTTTCTCTATGCAAAATCAGCTCTTCAAATCCTCTCAATTACTTTCAAAACCAAGACTTTTTTCATAAAGTCAATAATTGTCCTTAGAAAATAATACTCCTTAGTTCACATGGAATAAAAAATATGAGAATTAAATTTAAAGTTTCCTGTGATGAAGTTTCATCTCTTCGTCTATGTTTGGTATTGTTTCTGGGAGTTTGATATTTATTTATTTAATTCTTTCTCACTAACATTGTGATACCCTCTCCTTTCCAATCTTAATTTCAGCAAAATAAAATCATCCTCCAAGCCATATATTTTTATTATTTTGCCACTTTTCTCTCTCTAACACCTGTTGCCTATTTTTCCCTCAAATAATTACAGAAATAGCTAGTTGCACACATGTTCTTCAATTCTATTCCTTTATTCTTTAAACTTTCATCTGCATCTCTCCACTAAAATTTTCATGGCTCAAATTTCTAGAGAACACATTTTTCGTTTCTGCACCTAAACACAGGACATTGTTATACTATTCTTTATCGACTAAAGCACTCTCTACTACATTTCTATAGTAATATCTTCAATTTTGCTGCTAAAACTTACTCAATTCATTAATTAAAGAATTCCTAATTTATCTTTTAATTCATGTGCACAACCAATCTACAAGCAGGTTACAGCCGTAAGACCGCTAGAAAGTATCTCAATATTTTTATTTTTGGGTATTTGTGCCCAGATTCTTCCTTGGGGTAACCGCAATTTCCTTCTACTCAACTCTCTACTGTCACACCACACCCAACTCTCAAACCGCCTGAGTATTACAGCCATCTGTCCTCCTTACTGATCAACCTTTAGCTCATTTCCTTCTGCTCTGAAAACAAAATCTGAATTTGTTAGTTTTCTTACATTATGTTAATGATGAGGTCCTTTCAAATATTGTTTCTTTTAAGAGGAAAGAGAACACCAAACCACTGAACCTATGATCTAGTCTGACGCATGCAACCCACACTAAACCCTACCACAAGATTATCTGGTATTCCATGAAAAGTTGATTCTGGCATCGCTTTTGAAAACTTTATTATTCAACTTTCCATATCAGCAAATCTCATTTTCATTGATATGTGTGAATAAGTACACATACCTCTCTAAAAAGTTCCTGTGGTTAAAGGAGAGTTTCTTCCTTCCATCAGCAGGTGGGTTCCGTGGAAGCACCAAACCCTGGCAGTCAAGCAGCTCTTAATAGCAGACCTGGGAAGCTCACGGCCAATTTTCTCTTGCGTGGTTCATGTCTTCCAAATCCAAAGGTCTCCGTAGTTAACGTCCCTGGGTCCAATCCCTGCTCCCCCCACATGCGTGCAATTAAAAAAAAAAAAAAAAAAAAAAAAAATCATTCACCTCACAAATCCCATAGCAGTTTGTCACTTGAATGTGCGACTCCAGGGGTAAATACGGTGCTTGGGTCAACGCTATTGGTCCAAATTTATGCTAATCAGGGTTTGGAAAAACTAGCATCACTATTGGTCCAAATTTATACTAATCGGGGTTTGGAAAAAGTAGCATTGCTATTGGTCCAAATTTATGCTAATGACGTTTTGGAGAACTACACAAGCTATAGGTTAGCATTTGAGTCTCGAACTTTGGCTCTGCCCTTAATTCCATTTTACTGGCTGTGGGCAGGTGGTGAGAGATAGGTCAGTGTGCTCTGACTCTCCTGGGCCCTGACATGCACCTGCATGACGGGACTCATGGACACAATTTAACGTCAGCATTTGAGTGAGTATCAGGCATGTTTTGTCAGACTGATTTTTTTCTAGGTTGTACTATATACATAATAGTACAAATCGTAATTGATAGCCATCCTAGCAGTTGTTCCACAGTTTAATCGTACAGAAATAGCAACGTAAACACCAACTCCATGTATTACTAAGTTTGTTATCAGTAGTTCAAAATGTGTCTCACATGAGAAAATCTGTTTAGGAAAAAAAATCTGTTAATTCTGAGACGTTATCAATTAGAAAATATCCTTCAAATTCAAATATAAATCGTAAATGTAGCTACCCTGGAGTTCTAGCAATCAGGATGAAAAACACAACGTTAAATAATATCATAAAAATCACTCAATTTTCTTGCTTAGGGATAAGGAAGTGAAGATACAGGGAAATGCTAAAGAAGGGCGGTGCTATCAGTATGAAAACAAACAGGATTCAACCTGTTATATGAGGCATATGTTCATTTCTAAGTGGTGGAAGTTAGATTATATTCCTCATGAAGTATTTTTGCATAAAAATGACCATGTGGATTGACAAAAGGAGCACATCCATTTTTTAAACAATGCTCGTTTTTTCAAAAGGAGGAGGAGGAGGAGAGTATTGATGTTAAAACGGAAAGGGGGCATATATATTGTAAAAGAGGAACTTAGGATGAAGTAATTAGTAATAAAATTGTTTCATTAGCTGGATTCTACAGGGAATAAAGTTACACTGTAGTGTATAATTAACTGCAAATGGAAATTATGACCTAGTGTGTACAGGTCCCTGATCCTTGTTCTTGAGTGAGAAGCTAATATCCCTGGGGCTCAGGCAGAGGGAGAGTCTTTAGGGTAGGAGGACTGTACAGCCTGGGACAATGCTTCAGAAGAGTTGCTTTTTACCCCAGGAGGCCACAAGCTAAGAAACCACTCCACTCACTACCTTCCTTTGTCACCTGCCATTCTGCCCTTGGTTTACTCTTCCCTAAGCCTCAAGATATGATTTTCATGGGTTTACAATATAAGGCAATCAAAGTTTTATTTTAGCACCAACTAGCAAAGTCTTCAGTAAAGACCCATGTGATGTGCTTTTCCATTCTGAGAATCACAGGACAAAACATTAAATAGTAATATTGAAAATGAGAAAAACTAGTTTTCAAATTCCTCTTCTCTAAATCAAATTTGATTTAACTGATATTTAAAACATAAAATTATATTTTTCATGTAATATTATGTGGTGTTTTGATATGTGTATACATTCTGTAATGTTTAAGCATATCTATATCTGCAAACACCTTATTGTTTACCACTTTGTTGTTTGTTTCTATTGAAACAATGAAAATCTTTTTTTAATTTTTTATTTTATTTTATTTTATTTTTTTGTAAATGGTACACTCTAAAAAGCACTTTTGAACTTCTTACTCTTACCTAACTAGAACTTTCTACAGATTGAATAAGCTTTCCTGAGGTCTTTAGGCACCCTAATCTACCCAGTCTCCACAAACACCTTTCTATACTCAGCTTTGATGATATCAATTTTTATAATTTGCATGAGTAAAATAAAGTGTTATCTATCTTACTGTGTCTGGCTCATTTCACTTAAAATAATGATTCTTATTTTTATCCCTTTTGCTGCAAATAACAAGATTTCATTATTTTTTATAGGTAAATGGTATTTCATTGTGTGCTACATCTTTTAAATCCATTTATCAGTTGATGGACACTTCAGTTATTTATATTTCTTGGTCAATGTGAATAGTGCTATAATAAACATGGGAATTCAGATCCTTTTTGACATACTGATTTAATTTGCATTTATTGTCAGTATTGGAAAAGCTGGATCATATGGTAGCTCAAAGTTTAATTCTTTTTTTTTTTTTTTTTATTCCAGTGCTGGGAGTTGAACCCAGGGCCTTGTGCTTGTTGGGCAAACACTCTACCAACTGAGCTATATCCCCAAACCCTCACTGTTTAATTCTTTTGGAAAATGCTTCATTTACCATTTTCCATAATGGCTATGCTAATGTATATTCCCACCAATACTGTGCAAGTATTCGTTTTCTCTACATCCTCACTAATTCTTGTTCATTATAGGTTTTCTATAATAGCCATTCTTACTGGAGTAAAATGATATCTCATTCTGATTTTGATTTGTAATTCCCTGATAATTAGTGATGTGGAGTATCAGATCTTTATTGTTTTTTCTTGATTCTTATTTTCCCAAAAACAATAATTTTCAAATTCTACATTGACAAAAAGGACTTATATTTGTTGATACTTCTTCATTATCTGGTGTCTTATTTTAATGGTTACATGAAGTCATATTTACTTGAAAGTTCTTTCTATTTATTGGCGTGTAGTGCCATCTACACACTTATGGATCTGATTTTTATTGCAATCTGTATAATTTGGCTTGGTTTGTGCCTTTCCACAAATTCTAAGCAGACTGCTAATTTATTCTGATCCTGTAGTTCCTTTGGCTATTATAGCATTTAATGGTGCCCTAAATCCAGGTTTGCTGCAAATCTGATGATATATTATCACTGTTTCAGTATTAGAGGGTAATCCAATTGTAGGATTTTTTTTTCAATTTTTTAATTTTTATTTTTTTCTAGCGACACCATTGTTGGTGTGGTATTCTGCATGTCCTTTTTAACTACCTAAAAACCATAGTCAGTCCCTCAAGACCTGGCCCTGTGGTCAACCTAGGTCCAGAGGTCAGTTCCATGGTAACTTGACAGTGGTTCAGGAGTATGAACCTAACTAATGATCCAATGCCATGCCTGCAGGAATGAATGTTATCAGGCTGTGGCATGCCCTAAGTCCAAAGCACACTGAGACAATCACAGCACTGGATAACACCAAGACCCATACTAATATTGACTGCCTACTACTGAGGCAGACTCATGGAACAGCAGTGTGGTGACCAGCTACAAGTGATACTGGCCAGAAGTCCAATGGACTGGGGCTGCCTCTCTCCATGTGGCGCTGGCTGCTTCAGAGGCTTTGTCCATAAGAACTGGCCTATGGCTAGAGGACATGAATGTCATCACAAGTAATCAATTTGAGAAGTCTGTCATTAAATTACAAGTCACAGTACTGTTCTTGTTACCCTGACATCACAGCAATGAATGAAATTTTGTTCTGTGTTACCCAAGGTTGAGATAGTGTTGATGAAGGCAGCCTCTTGACTTCCCAAGCTGATGCAAAGCTTGGTTCCACATGGTGTGGAATTGAGTAGGGTTGAAATGGATAACTTCTTCCTGCCTTCTTCAATGTGTTTCTTTTGTTGTTATACTAAATCATGCATGGTCCCGTGTCTTGTTCCTTATCTCTTGTGAAAGCAGTTTAATGACTGTACAGCTGTTGAAATTGGGGTGTCTCTGGAGAGATGATGGGTGGAAGTGTCAGGGGTGGACTCTGAGGGCCCCGGAGCCGCACCCTGGCCTGATTTCTAAGATGGCACCTGGCAGCTTGCCAGACATGTCTGCACTCTTAAACAAGTTTCAGGAAGTAACTGTGATTGGCTGCTGTGTGTGAGGTGATCTTTGTAACTGCCTAGTGACTGATCCTTGATAGGCTAATATCTCAGACTGACTCTGATTGGCTTATGCTTGCTATATAATCCAGACACTTCCTCTAATAAAGTTCTTTGGTCTTTGGTCTTTGGTCTTTTTGATCCTGTGAAAAAGAAGCATACGCGTTGTCATTGTCCCCGCGGGTGGTGGGTGATGATAAGTGGTGCCGAAACCCAGGAAATGAGTATATAAAGAAGAAACTAATTAGGTAAAATCAAAGTAAATTCTGGCTAGGTTAAGGTTCACGGAATAAGCGACGAATTTAAAGTTCATGGATAGCGATGGAGAGTAAATTTCGTGGATAGCGATGGAGAGTAAAGTTCGCGGATAGCAACAGAGAGTAAGTTTGCGAATAGCGACGGAGAGTAAGTGTTTGTCTGTGCTTTCCCTTTTGCATTAATAGATACAGTAATTTACTTTCTAGATAGTTTGGTGGTAAAAGATGGGTCTGGAAATATCACAAGTGCGTATGGAAACTCCCTTAAAAGATTTGCTCTGAGCAAATGGAACTCCTCCTGAAACTAAAACAGCTCAGAACTTTTTATGCACAGTGGAAGATATTGTGCCATGGCTTTTAGATGAGGGATTACTGAATATCCCCCAATGGGAGCATCTAGGGGAGGAGTTGAGAGTGACAGAGAGAGTACAACCATTACCTCTGGGAACCATGTCCATATGGATGTTAGTTAGAGGGTGTTTAGATACTCATAAGCCCAAATGCAGAGAGGCCATAAAACAAGGGGAAGAGGTTTTGGAGGAAATAAAAGAGGAAAGGTCTAAAGCATCAGAAGGGGCATCAATAAGATCAGAGGCAGACAGGGAAAATGAAGCCAGTTGTGAGGATAGCTCTAAAGAGGAAATGGAATTAGTGTGTAGGGCTAAAAATCTTGCTATTAAAGGCTCACCCAGATCACAGGTGACAGTCAAACATAAAGCTCAAGGACTTACACCGTCTGCTCCCCCACCATAAAATGGTGACTACGTGGGGAAAAAAAATGTTGTTGTAGCCGTTCTGAATCATTAGGATGGGACTTCCTACAACAAGGCACAATAGCCTTTCCAGTGTTTGAAGATCAAAATAATCAGATTCCATCAATCCTTAGATTTTAAATTAGAAAAACAATTAAAAGAGGCTGTCATGACCTATGGCCCCCAAGCAGCCTTTACTTTATCACTTGTAGAATCCATAGGGGGAATGAATCTTACTCCTGATGATTCTGGTAATGTGGCATGAGCCACATTGTCAGGTGGGCAATATCTGGTCTGGAAAACGGCATGGCAGGAGCATTCCAACGATACTGCACACCGCAATGCTGCAGCAGGAAATCCTCAGTGGAATTTAGAGATGCTTATGGGAATGGGAGAATTCACAGGATAACAGGCTCAAATTGACTATAATCCTGCAGTGTACATGCAGGTTTCTGCAGCCACTGTAAAAGCATGGAAAAGTATACAAGGGAGTGGGGACTTGCAAGGTCAACTGTCAAAAGTTATTTAGGGATCAAACGAGCCATACGCTGATTTTGTAGTGAGGCTGATGCAAACAGCAGGCCACATCTTTGGGGATGTGGATCAAGCTATGCCCTTGGTAAAACAGTTAGCTTATGAACAGGCTAATAAATGGTGTAAGGACGCCATTTGTCCCTGGAAAAATAAGGACCTAAGTACATATATCAAAGTGTGTAGAGATATCAATGAGACGGTGATTCAAGGAGAACTTATGGCAGCAGCCATTACACAAGGATTACAAGGTCCTATAAAAAGAGGAGGGCCTCCAGGAACTTGTTTTTATTGTAAACAACCTGGACATTTCAAAAAGGACTGTCCACAATTAAGGGACCCTAATCAACCCCCTAGAAGACCTAAGCCTCAACTTTGTCCTAGATGTAGAAAAGGTAATCATTGGGCATCTGAATGTAGATCTATGATAGATATAGATGGAGCTCCTCTGCCCCCTCTTGGACAGACAAAAAATGGGAGTTGGGGCCCATCTCCCAGGGCCCCTCAAAAGTGTATGGGGTGGTTCAACAAGTACACAGGATTCACCAACCATTGACAAGTCAAGGAGAGTCACCACAGGGAGCACAGGATTGGACCTCCGTGCCACCGCCAGAGTGGTATTAACTCCAGAAATGGGAGTCCAACCTATCCCTACAGACCTAAAAGGTCCTTTACCTCCTGATTCTGTTGGAATTTTATTAGGTTGGAGCTCTAGTGCACTCAGAGGACTCATAGTTATCCCTGGAGTTATTGATTCTGATTTTACAGGAGAAATTAAAGTTCTTGCTCATTCTCCTCAAGGAATTATGTCCATATCACCTGGGGACCACGTAGCTCAGCTCTTGATTATTCCCAGCCTTCATAAAAATTTTCAATCAACCACAGCAGATTTGGGATCTTCTGGGGTTGATTTTGCTTATCTTACAATGGATCTAAAAAATAGGCCTATGCTCAAACTAATGATTAAAAATAAAGAGTTTTTGGGACTCCTAGATACAGGAGCTGATTCTAGCATTATTATCCTAAAAGATTGACCCAAAGAATGGCCTCTACAAGTAGTGGAACAAACCTTAAGGTGATTGGGTGTAGCTATTAGCCCACAAAGGAGTAGTGCTGTATTAACTTGGAAAAATGAAGAGGGACAACAGGGAACATTTCAAACTTATGTCTTAGACCACTTACCTGTTAATTTATGGGGCAGAGATATTCTCATACAAAGGGATTTAGTACTCACTACAGAAAGCCATTATAGCCAAGAGGCTCAAAATCTAATGGTAAAACAAGGTCATAAATGGGACAAGGGGCTTGGCCGCTATGGCCAGGGAAATACCCAACCAATTAGTGTTAAGGGCAATCAAGGTCGCCAAGGCTTGGGTTTTTCTTAGGGGCCACTGAACAAAAGTATATAAAAATAACTTGGAAATCTAATGCACCAGTGTGGGTCTCTCAGTGGCCCCTGACATTAGAAAAACTTAAGGTGGCCCAAGAACTGGTACTACAATAGTTAGATGCAAATCATATTAGACCTTCTACTTCTCCTTGGAATACCCTTATTTTTATCATTAAAAAGAAATCAGGAAAATGGAGGCTCCTTCATGACTTAAGAGCTATTAATGCTACTATGCAAGCCATGAGACCAACTCAGTTAGGGCTTCCAGTCCTTACTGCTTTACCAAAAGATTGGCCTACAATAATTATAGACATAAAAGACTGTTTTTTCTCTATTCCATTACACCCTCGTGATTGTGAGAGGTTCGCTTTCACCCTACCATCTCTAAATGATCAACAACCTGATCAATGATATGAATGGGTTGTTTTGCCACAAGGTATGGCCAATAGCCCCACTATGTATCAAATTTATGCTGATCAGGCGTTAAAGCCAATTCGACAAAAATACTCCAAGCTTATTATCTATCATTATATGGATGATATATTATTGTGCCATCCTAAAGAAGATATTTTAAAGAACATTTACACTGATTTGACAGAGCAACTCAAGTTATGGGAACTTATTATAGCCCCTGAAAAGGTGCAATTGGTACAACACAAGAATTTTTGGGAGCCCAACTAAACAAATCAGTAGTGAGACCACTAAAGACTGTAATCAGGGTAGACCATCTAAAAACATTAAATGACTTTCAGAAGCTACTAGGGGATATAAATTGGATTTGTCCCATCTCAGGCTCTCCACAGGAGAACTACTTCCTCTTTTTAATATCCTACAAGGGGACCCCCATCCTACGTCTCCCAGAGTGCTAATGCCTGAAGCGTGTCAAGTATTAAATTTAATACAAAAAAGATTAGATGAGGCCCAAGTAGATCGTATTGATACCTCTAAATCATTACAGTTCATTGTTATTCCTAACAAAAAATTACCTACTGGAGTCTTTTGGCAGGATGGACCATTGTTATGGGTCCATCTGGCTTGTTCACCAAATAAAACCCTCTTGTCTTACCCTGAGGCAGTAGCTCAAACAATTTTAAAGGCACTCAAATCATCTATTACAGTATTTGGAATTCATCCAGCTACTATTATTGTTCCCTATGATAAGTCTCAACTTTCTTGGTTATATAATTCCATAGATTCCTGGACTATTGTTAAATGCTCCACTCAAGCTAATTTTGATACTATCCTAAACATCCTTATATACAGTTTTGTCTCAATAATCCTGTAGTTTTCCCAAGACTCATCAAACAACAACCTCTCCCTAAGGCTCCTGTGATTTTCACTGATGGATCTAAAACAGGTACTGGAGCTATTTATTATCAGGGTAAAGTTCAGACATTTCTTTTCCCTGGCTCTTCTGCTCAACAAGCAGAAATCTTAACTGTTCTTCAAGTCTTTAAAATGTTCCCTAATATTCCATTCAATATCTACTCAGACAGTTGTATGTAGTTCAAGCCATCAATAAGTTAGAATGTACAGGATTTATTGCCTCAAACTCCACCATTTCTCATCCATTAGGAACTTTACAACAAATGATTTGGGATCATTATGACCCTTTCTTTATTGGACATATCAGAGCTCATACTAATTTACCTGGACCTTTAACTAAGGGAAATAGTCTAGCAGACATAGCAACCAGAGACTTAAACATTTTTTCTGCTCTCGAGGCAGCTCAAAAATATCATCAAAAATTCCATGTTAATTCTACTACTTTAAAACTAAAATTTCCTATTACTAAAGAAGCTGCACATACAACTGTCAAATCCTGTGGTAACTGTGCAGTTCTCCATCATCCACCTTCTATAGGAGTTAATCTTAAAGGACTGTTACCTAATCATCTATGGCAAATGGATTGTTACTCACATTCCTGAATTTGGTAACCTTAAATATGTACATGTATCTGTAGATACGTGTATCTGTAGATACATGTTCAGGAATCATTTTTGTGTCACTACACAGCGGAGAAAAAGTCAAAGATGTCATTTCCCACTGTCTCCAGGCTTTCGCAGCCTGGGGACTTCCTAAACAACTTAAAATGGACAATGCCCTGCTTATACTTCAACCTCTTTTAATCAATTCTTAGCTAAGTTTGATATTACATTAACCACAGGTATACCTTATAACCCACAAGGACAAGGTATTGTTGAACGTGCACATCTCACCCTCAAAAACACTCTTTATAAACAAAAAGGGGTAATAGGGGAGACCTTCAGGTCCCCCAAAGACAAACTCTCTCTTTCTCTCCTTATTTTAAATTTTTTAACTCTAGATAATAAAGGTCGCTCTGCAGCTGAGAGACAAGATAATCACAAACTGTGTGATGAAGCGATGGTAAAATGGAAGGATGTTCTTACAGGACAATGGAAAGGCCCGGATCCAGTGCTTTACTGGAGCCATGGCTCGGTTTGTGTGTTTTCACAGGACAAAACATCGCCTATCTAGGTTCCTGAGTGACTAACTTGACCAGTGCCAATGCTACCAACAAGTAACTCAGACCAACAAAATGAAGATGCTGAACATACTCCTGATGATGCTCATAGCCTTTCCCCCCTTGAACTAACTTACAACCTCTTTTTAGTCTCTTAGGAGGAACAGTTCAACTATGTACCTTTCCACCTACCCCAGTTTGTGTGCTCCCTCCTTTTATGTTTTTGTTAACCAATTCTTCAAATTCTTCTTCTTCTGTTCTCAATTGCACCACAGACCTATGTTATCTATCTCAATGCTGGAATGCTTCGATGTTTTCATGGGCAGTCATAATGTGTCAGGGGCGGGCTCTGAGGGCCCCAGAGCTGCACCCTGGCCTGATCTCTAAGATGGCACCTGGCAGCTTGCCAGACATAGCTGTACTCGTAAACAAGTTTTAGGAAGTAACTCTGGTTGGCTGTTGTACACGAGGTGATCCTGGTATCTGCCTGGAGACTGTTCCTTGATAGGCTGACTTTCCTGGTAGTCTACTCTCTGATAGGCTGATGTTCTCTATATAAGTCTGAGACTTGGGGAATAAACTGCTTTTGGCTCCTGTGATCAAGAAGAGCGTATGCATTGTGATTGTCCCCGCGGGCGGTGGGTGATCATAAGTGGTGCCAAAACCCGGGAACTCATGTTACAAAGAAGGAACTGATCAGGTAAATACAGGGTAAGTAAAGTACAGTCTGGCCAGGTTAAAGTTCGTGGAATAAGCGATGGAGATTGAGTGTTTGTAAGTGCTTTTGCTTTTGTTTTGCTAGTTAAAGTGCTTTACATTCTGTTCATTTAATAGAGAAATATGGGCACTGAAATCTCACGAATATGCATGGAAAGTCCCTTAAAGGATTTGCTCCGGGCCAATGGAATTCCTCTTGAAACTAAAACAGCCCAAAACTTTTAACATCCCTACAGACCTAAAATGTCCCTTATCTCCTGATACTGTTGGAATTTTATTAGGTAGGGGCTCTAGTGCACTCAGGGGACTTATAGTTATCCCTGGAGTTATTGACTCTGATTTTACAGGAGAAATTAAGGTTCTTGCACATTCTCCTCAAGGAATTATCTCCATATCACCTGGGGACCGCATAGCTCAGCTTTTGATTATTCCCAGCTTTCATAATAATTTTCCATCAACCACAGCAACCAGGGGAACTACAGGTTTGGGATCTTCTGGAGTTGATTTTGCCTGTCTTACCATGGACTTAAAAAATAGGCCAATGCTTAAAATAAAGATTAAAAATAGAGAATTTTCGGGACTCCTAAATAGAGGAGCTGATACTAGCATTATTACCCTAAAAGATTGGCCAAAAGAATGGCCTCTACAAGTAGTGGAACAAACCTTAAGGTGATTGGGTGTAGCTACTAGCCCACAAAGGAGTAGTTCTGTATTGACATGGAAAAATGATGAGGGCCAACAGGGAACATTTCAAACTTATGTCTTAGACCATTTACCTGTTAATTTGTGGGGCAGAGATATTCTCATGCAAATGGATTTAGTACTCACTACAGAAGGCCATTATAGCCAAAAGGCTCAAAATCTAATGGTAAAACAAGGTCATAAATGGGACAAGGGGCTTGGCCGCTATGGCCAGGGAAATACCCAGCCAATTAGTGATCAAGGTCACCAAGACTTGGGTTTTTCCTTGGGGCCACTGAACAAAAGTGTGTAAAAATAACTTGGAAATCTAATGCACCAGTGTGGGTCTCTCAGTGGCCCCTGACATTAGAAAAACTTAAAGCAGCCCAAGAACTGGTACAACAACAATTAGAAGCAAATCATATTAGACCTTCAACTTCTCCTTGGAATACCCCTATTTTTGTCATAAAAAAGAAATCAGGAAAATGGAGGCTCCTTCATGACTTAAGAGCTATTAATGCTACTATGCAATCTATGGGGCCAACTCAGTTAGGGCTTCCAGTCCTTACTGCTTTACCAAAAGATTGGCCTACAATAATTATAGACATAAAAGAAAACATCCTTATATACAATTTTGTGGTAATAATCCTGTAATATTCCCAAGAGTTACCAGACAACAACCTATTCCTAAGGCTTCTGTGATTTTCACTGATGGATCCAAAACAGGGACTGGAGTTATTTGTTATCAAGATAAAGTCCAAACATTCCTTTTCCCTAATATTCCATTCAATGTTTACTCAGATAATTTATATGTAGTTCAAGTTCTCAGTAACTTAGAATGTGCAGGGCTTATTGCCTCAAACTCTACTATTTTTCATCCTTTACGGACTTTACAACAAATGATTTGGGATCGTTATAATCTTTTCTTTATTGGACATATCAGAGCTCATACCAATTTACCTGGACCTTTAGCTCTAGGGAATAATGTAGCAGACATAGCAACGAAGGATCCCCACATTTTTTCTGCGTTTGAGGCAGCAAAAAATTATCATCAACAATTCCATGTTAATTCTACAACATTAAAACTGAAGTTTCCCATTACTAAAGAAACTGCACGTGCTTTTGTTAAATCTTGTGGCCAGTGTACAGTCCTCCATCATTCACGTTCTATAGGAGTTAATCCTAAAGGACTGTTACCTAATCATCTATGGCAAATGGATGTTACTCACATTCCTGAATTTGGTAATCTTAAATATGTACATGTATCTGTTCCATCCAGCGGAACGGCGCGGACAAAGAGACACCACCAATCTTTAGTTGACCAGATTTATTGCGTCCTCCCTGTTTTTCTGCCTCCTTTGTTCTGCCACTATCTCCCTTCTTCTACCCTCTCCCTCTCTCCTCCCCCAAGATCCTAGTTTATCAGCCAATTATAGCAAAGCTTTCTCTCATGCAGGAGAGCATACAGAGGAATGTCAGCATAGCACTATATGAATCACGAGCTATCCACGTGTGGCATGATATTAGATAGCCAATCCTAGAGCCTGGCATCAACACGTCATAAGTCTCCAAGGAACTAGTAGGCAAGAAACCTTTTTGGGTACTTCCTTATTTTGGTATCCAGTGCCCTTTGGCTCACTGCCAGACACCATCTTGTCCAAGATGGCCCTCAACAGGCTCCCCCTTTTTGTTATAAAAAGAAAAGGACAGCGACTGTGCCTGTCTTAGGTGTCAGAGTCAGACTTTATCCTTACCTGTCATTGGGAGTCAAAGAGCTGTTGGCATGCTTTGATCCCTGTCTTGTGTTGGTATAAAGTCCAGCCTGTGCTTACCCATCATTGACTACCAGTCCTGTAATTGGGAGAACCAAATCTGAGGATCAGAGCCTTGGTCCATGGCCATAAGGGCTTGCTGTACCACTAAAGCTTGCTGTCTTTGATGACTCCTTAGAGAAAACAGATATCTGAGCAGCAATAATAACAGAAAGAACAACAACCCCATCATCGCAAAATTTCCCATCCATTGTTTACCAAATTGTAACGCTGACTGTAAGAAACTAATGGCTTCTGGCATACCTGGGACCTTGACCTGAGTACTATTTACCACAAATGTAGAATTTTTCAATAGGGTCAAATTAGTAAACTCTTTAGTCCATGTCCCATTAAGCATGCTACCAAGTCGTTTGGACAGATTGGCAGCAGCAGTAATATTAGAATAGGGTATCGGGGTAACGCATAGTGCTTGGGCATGCACTAGACAGTCTGTCTGTGCGGTAACAGTCAACATGTCCACTTATTCTTGTAGTAAGTACACTCTTTGGTTTAGAATCAGGATTCCCATGGTGAGATGCACATTGATGTTTTCCTGGGCTGTCAATGCTTCAACAGTGACTTGTGACAGATTGTTGAGCGCATGAGCAGTAGGAATAGCAGTTCCTAGGGCAAGTCCAGCAGCAGTGGCAGCAGACACAGCAGCCGCCGCAGCAACAGCGATGGCTATAATGGCTAAGACAACAAAATCTCTTTTTGCTTTCACGGGTAGGAAATTCCACTCACTATGAATTAAGGTCACTGGGACTGGAATGAATTTTGGAATCCTGGCAATCACAACCAGAGGAAATAGTGAGGCATCCCAACAACTAGACATATAACACTCTTAACACATAACACATAACACTCTTAACACATAACACAGTTAAGGACCTCAGTATCCTTATCATTGTTATTAGTAATGTTAATATCAAACTTAGAACTCTTAGACAGAATGAACACAAACAGAGACGTGACACATACAGGAGTAGGGGGGAAAACCTGATAAAAGGAAGAGTAATTGGCCTCGCACCCTGTATAACTATAAACAGGTGTAATACTTCCCTATATATAGGTTTGCTTTAGACTGTACCTTTAATGAATAAGAGAGAGATTGCCTCCCTGTTTTATGGCAGTTTCTGAGGTGGCTAACCAGAGGAAGCAAAGATTATCTCTTAACTTGAAGTTTAGACTAGTAATAAGTGACTTTATAGTGGAACCAGCTGGTAGGTAAGGAATACCTAGAAGTTCTGTACTAGGAAATAATTGAGGGAAAATTTGTGTACCATGAGTGATATATCCCCAAAAGTTTTAAGAAGAGCTAACAACCACAGGCTTACCACCATCACCATCATTTTGTGTTTCGGTGCCATTTTCTTTCTTATGGATAGTTCTTACCAAGCGCCTGGGACACAGATAGGTTGTTGTTGGTCCTGAGGAAAAACACAAACAGATCCTCTCTCCCAAATTAATATTGGGTCAGGTCCTTTCCAGGACCCAGTCAAGATGTCTTTCCACATTGCTTGTGGATGGCCACCAGACTTTTCACTAAAATGTCTATCAGCCACAGTACAGCCCATAGCATCCAAAGTTAAAAAGTTGAGGGTGAATAAAGCAAGGTTAAGTCTGTTCTTGGGAGGGGCTAATGTCCCTATTCCCCCTTTTTGTTTAGTTAAGCAGACTTTCAAATGTTTGATTAGCCCTTTCCACAATAGCTTGTCCTTGTGGATTGTAGGGCAATCCTGTAGAATGATAGATATTAAACTTTGAGCAAAACTGTTGAAATGAAGAAGTATATGCAGGCCCATTATCTGTTTTAAATAATTTTGGCCTTCCCATAGTAGCAAAGGCTTGAAGGCAATGACTGATTACATCTTTTGTCTTTTCCCCTGTATGGGTGGTAGCAAATATATATCCTGAGTAGGTATCTACAGTTACAAGTACAAATCTTAAAGTACCAAATTCAGGGATATGGGTGACATCCATCTGCCATAGATGATTTGGAAGGAGTCCTCTAGGATTGACTCCAAAATGAGGAACAGATAAATGAGGCACACAGGCAGGACACTGTTTTACTATATTTCTGGCTTGCTCTTTTGTAATGTTATATTTTATTTTGAGAATAGTAGCATAGAAATGAAAATCTTTATGGAAATTAATTGATTTTTGTACAATGTCAAACACATGAGAATCTCGAGTAGCTGAGTCTGCAGTAGAATTTCCTTGAGCTAAAGGCCCAGGTAAGCCTGAATGTGCTCTGATATGGCCTCTATATAAAGGTTCTTTGCAAGCCCACAGAAGAGTTTGTACTTGATAAAAGCATTGTTGTAAGGTAGATTGAGGACTAATGGGTCCAGCTGTCTCAAGTTGGGGCACAAGCTGGGCAATATAGAGACTGTCAGTATAAATATTTAAAGGTTTCTCAGGAAATGTTTGTAAGGCAGTTATAAATGCTTCCAGTTCAGTTTTTTGAGCAGACTTATGAGAAGTAATAATAGTCTGTACTTTATCAGAAACTACTGTAGCTGTGCCAGAGGAGGAGCCATCTGTAAAGATTGTATTTGCTGCTGGGATAGGTTAAGACTTAACAACCTGAGGGAAAATAACAGGATGTCTTTTGAAGAAACTGACAATAGGTGAACTTGGCAAGTGATTATCAAATGTGGCCATGGTGGAACAATAATTTGCCCAATCTTCATTATTGTTAACTAGTATTTCAATCTGTTTTGCCATGTATGGGACAATAACTGTCTGAGGATGAACTCCAAAAACTGGAAGAGCTGTCTTAAGTCCTAATGTAACTAGAGTTGCTACCATCACAGGATACGGGGAAACAACATATTTGGGGGACACTGGCAAATGGATCTATATTAGGAGTCAGTTTGTCACAATAGACCTGTAGGAGTATATTCAGAATCTAATACTATGAGATTAAAAGGCAAAGATAGATCAACTCTATCACTATGAGCATTTTTTAAAGTTTGTTCTACTAACCTCAAGGCTTTTCTACCTTCAGGAGTTAAATTTCTGGGGGATATAGGGTCTGAATCTCCTTAGAGAATATCAAACAGAGGCTTAAGTTGACCAGTGGTGATTCCCCAATTTGACCTTATCCAATTTATATTGCCTAATAATTTTTGGAAATCATTTAGAGTCTTAAGCTTTCCTGTGGCTAATTGAATTTTTTGTGGCCTAACACAGGTATCTAATATTTGATATCTTAGAAAGGTAATAGGGCTGCAGGTTTGCATCTTTTCTGGGGCCACATGTAATCCCCATTTTTCTAGGGTTTTGATAATATCATCAAATACCCCTAATAAGGTCTCCTATTCCTTATGAGCCAAAAGAATATCATCCATATAATGGAGACAATAAAGTCCTTTACAATTTTGTCTAATCTGTGATATAGCCTGACCAACATATATTTGACACATAGTGGGACTATTTGCCATTCCCTGGGGAAGGACCACCCATTGGTATCTAGTATTAGGCCCTTCATTATTCAAAGAGGGAATGGAAAAGGTAAATCGAGGGCCATCCTCGGGATGCACAGGAACGGAAAAGAAACAATCTTTTATGTCTATAGAGAATGATATGACAATGTTTTGGAACAGCAGTTAACAAGGGGAGACCCAGTTACACCGGGCCCATAATCTGCATACTGGAATTTATGGCTCTCAGATCTTGCAAGAGTCGCCATTTCCCAGACTTCTTTTTTATGACAAAAATGGGTGTATTCCAAGGGGAAGTGGAAGGAATGATATGATTTTCCTTCAATTGTTGATTAACTATTTCCTGGGCCGCCTCTATTTTTTCTTTAGAAAGGGGCCCCTGGGGGACCCAGATAGGATTATTGGATTTCCATGTTATCTTTAATGGTTCAGTGGCCCCTCCAGAAAACCCAGCCCCTTAGTCCCTGTTTGTCCTTCGGCTTGAATGGAGCAGGTTATACCTTGAAGATTCTTGCCTAGTCCTTTCCTAGGGATATAACCTTGTCCCACCATGACTGGTAAAACGGTTGGGTTTAGACAGGAAATATTTTGTTCAACTGAGGAAGAAGTGACAACATCCATCTGTGTTAAAATGTCTCTTCCCCAAAGAGTGACAGGCAGGTGAGCTAATACATAAGGTTGGAATGTTCCCCTTTTCCCATCAGGATCCTCCCAAGATAACACAGCTGAACTTTCTAATGGGGTTTGAACAAATCCAAGTCCCCGTAAGGTAGTACTGGATGCTGTAACAGGCCATGATTAGTTCCAATCCTTCTGTCCTATAATAGAGATGTCAACACCTGTGTCTATTAGACCCTCTATGGGAGTACCATTAACTTTCAATTTAAGCATGAGTCTATTTTTTGTTGATTGTGCCCAAAAGACACCCGATCCTGCGGGTCCAAACCCATTGTCTCCTCCAGTCCTTTGTGAACTGGGAAAAGTCCCATGATGGCCAGGCAATATCAATATTTGGGCTATTTTGTCTCCTGGAGAAACAACAGATACCCCTTGAGGGGAGGATAACATAATCTTTATTTCCCCAGTATAATCAGAATCAATGACTCCTGGAAATACTTGTAATCCTGACAGAGTTGTGAAACTTCGCCCCAACAATAATCCTACTGTGCCCTCAGGGAGTGGTCCATGTATTCCCGTGGGGACCACTTGTACTCCCATCTCTGGGGTTAGAATGAGTCGGGCGGAGGCACAGAGGTCCAATCTCCCGCTCCCTGATGTTCCTCGGGACAACGAGGAGAGAGTGGAAAGGATTGTGAGTGGGGATCTGGACTATGGGATTCTGAAAGGCCCCGTATATTTGAGGGCCCCTGGCTGTTTTTTGACTGGGTAGGAAGAGGATTTCTCTCTATGTCAAATCTTGATGTACAAAATCTCGCCCAGTGCCTTCCTTTCCGGCACCGAGGACATAGACCTGGGGCAGGTTGATTTGTCCCTTGCTGTTCTCTAGTCTTAGGTGTTCCCCTGGGCTTTAACCCTGTGGGTCCTTCAGGGCAGTCTCTTCTGAAGTACCCTTCTTGCCCACACTTAAAACATATTATTCCTTTAGCTCTTGATTGCCCCTGATTTGGCCCATGAAGAGCAGCAGCTATTACTTGTCCTGTAATGACTGCATCATTGATATCCCTGCAGACCTTTATATATGTACTTAAATCTTTATTTTTCCATGGTCTTATAGCTTCTTTACACCATCTATTTGCTTGCTCATAAGCTAATTGTTTTATTAAGGGCATAGCTTGTTCTGAATCCCCAAATACTCTAGTAGCCGTTTGGATTAGTCTATCAACAAAATCTGCAAATGGTTCGTTACTCCCCTGAATCACCTTAGACAACTGCCCCTGTAAATCTCCTGACCCTTGAATTAACTTCCAGGCTTTAGTGGCAGCAGCAATTTGTGCATACACCCCAGGATCATAAATAATCTGCTGTTGAATACCTTCATAGTTTCCTTCTCCTGTTAGCATTTCTACATTTCTTTGGGGAAAGCCTGCGGCAGCATTACATCATGCCATTTCTAATGAGGCTTCCTGCCATGCAGTTTTCCACACTAGTTACTGCCCCCCTGATAGCACAGCTTTACATAGCCTTTTCCAATCTTCCGGCACTAGATTCAGCCCCGCTACTGATTCCAACATACTAATTGTAAATGGGGCCTGTGGACCGTATGTAGCCACTGCCTCCTTAAAATTTTTTACTGTTTTGAAATCCAGAGGTTGGTGGAATCTTTGTCTATTTTGGTTCTCTAGTACAGGGAAGAATTGTGGGACTGCTGAGGTTTCCTTAAGGGGGGTTTCTTCTCTCCGCAGTGAAAAACCCATCTGATTTATAACATGAGATAACTCCTCCCAAGGGTACTTTGGGGGATATAAGGGGCAGGCTGCTTGAGGGGGAGTGGCTGCCTCCAGGAAGGGATTGGTATTCCTTCCCGATATAACTGATGGGGGCGACCGTGTCCTTGATGCTCTTTCTAATTCCTCCCCAGTAAGCCCCTCCTCCTCTTCTTCCTCTTTATGAGAAGTTACACTTAGTTGTTTCTTTATCTCTTCCAAACACATATTTCCTTTTTTTACTAAAGTTATTATTTTACCTTTTTTAGATGTTAGACATTCCTTAATGAGCTGCCACATGGGAAAAGTACCTCTAGGTAATGGGGATTGCTTTTCTGCTTTAATAAGATCCCCTTTATCATGTTCCCATTGTGGAATATTTAGGACTCCCTCTTCCAAAAACCAAGGACTAACCTTGGCCAGTGTAGTTACATATGCTGTTACAGTAGATCATTTTATGGCAGTTCCATTAGCCTTAAGTACATCTTGTATGATTCCTATCATTTGATTTCTAGACACTTGTGACCCCATCCTGGAGTTAGGAGACCTCCCTTTACTGGGGCTATGCAGACTCCCTTCACCGGGGTTATGTGGCTTCCCTTTACCGGGGTTATGTAGACTCCCTTTACCAGGGTTATGTGGCCTCCCTTTACTGGGGTTATGCAGACTCCCTTTACCGGGGTTATGTGGCCTCCCTTTACTGGGGTTATCCTATAGTTTTCCTATAACTTACCTAAAGTTACTTAGTTTTCCTGTAGCTTACCTTAAGTTACTTACGTGGGAGGATGCAGAAGGAGGAAGAAGCTCCCCATATGGGCCACCACTTGTTCTGTCCAGCGGAACCAGTGCAGAGAAAGGAGACACCATCAATCTTTAGTTGACCAGATTTATTGCGTCCTTCCTGTTTTTCTGCCTCCTTTGTTCTGCCACTATCTCCCTTCTTCTTCCCTCTCCCTCTCTCCTCCCCCAGGCTCCTAGCTTATCAGCCAATTATAGCAAAGCTTTCTCTCATGCAGGAGAGCATACAGAGGAATGTCAGCATAGCACTATATGAATCACGAGCTGTCCACGTGCGGCATGATATTAGATAGCCAATCCTAGAGCCTGGCGTCAACACGTCATAAGTCTCCGAGGAACTAGTAGGCAAGCAACCTTTTTGGGTACTTCCTTATTTTGGTATCCAGTGCCCTTTGGCTCATTGCCAGGTGCCATCTTGTCCAAGATGGCCCTCAACATGTATCTGTAGACACATGTTCAGGTATCATCTTTGCATCGCTACACAGCGGAGAAAAAGTCAAAGATGTCATTTCCCACTGTCTCCAGGCTTTCGCAGCCTGGGGACTTCCTAAACAACTTAAAATGGACAATGGCCCTGCTTATACTTCAACCTCTTTTAACCAATTTCCCACTAAATTTGAAATAACTCTAACCACAGGTATACCTTATAACCTACAAGGACAAGGTATTGTTGAATGTGCACATCTCACCTTCAAAAATACTCTTTATAAACAAAAAGGGGGAATAGGGGAGATCTTCAGGTCCCCTAAAGATAAACTTTCTCTTTGCCTCTATATTTTAAATTTTTAAATTCTGGATAATGAGGGTCTCTCTGCCACTGAGAGACATGGCAATCATAAACAACATGATAGAGCGACGGTAAAATGGAAGGATGTTCTTACAGGACAATGGAACAGCCCGGACCTGGTGCTTTACTGGAGCTGTGGCTCAGTTTGTGTGTTTCCACAGGATAAAACATCACCTATCTGGGTTCCTGAGCGACTAACTCGACCAGTGCCAACGCTACTAACAAGTAACTCAGACCAACAAAATGAAGATGCTGAACATATTCCTGATGACCATGATGCTCGTAGCCTTTCCCCCCTTGAACTAACTTACAACCTCTTTTTAGTCTCTTAGGAGGAACAGTTCAACTATGTACCTTTCCACCTACCCCAGTTTTTGTGTTTCCCCCTTTTATGTTTATGCTAACTAATGAAACAACTGCTTCTCTCAATTGTACTTCAGATTTGTGCTATCTCTCTTAATGTTGGAATGCTTCTAGGTTCCCGCTGGCAGTCTTAAGTGTGTTCCTACCTTCCTACCAGTCTCAGTCTCTGTTACAGATGAGGAATTGCCAGTGTTACTATCAAGAAACAGGAGAGATTTTGGCATCACAGCAGCTGTGGTCGCCACGGTAGCAGTCTCTGCAGCGGCAGCCGCGACCGCAGCAGCAGCATTGACAACGACCATACAGACAGCAACAACAGTCAATCACTTGGCCGAAAATACAGCTGCAGCCTTACAGACTCAAGAGACCCTAAACCAACATCTAAGAGCAGGCATACTCCTTGTAAATCAAAGAGTGGACTTATTACAAGAACAAGTGGACGTCTTACAAGAACTTTGGGGACTGGGATGTGTTTATCCTTTAAGAGCAGTGTGTGTCACCCCTATTGCTTATAATAACCTTAGCTCTGTGGCTATGTTATCTAAAAATCTCTCTGTCTACCTTACTGGCAATTGGTCATCTACATTTGATAATTTAACCAGTCAGCTACGAGCTGAAATACTCAGAGTCAATGCCACCAGGGTTCAAGTTGCATCGGTATCCGAGATGTTCTCTTTGTTATCTAAAGCCCTGGGATTGACAAAACAATGGGCTGGAACAGTAGCTGTTCTGATTATTATCTGCTTAGGGATAGCCTATGTTATACGCAACCAAATCAGAGCTCGCCAAGATGCCCGACATCATCGACGGGCTATAGTACAGGCGTTGACAGCCATTGAGACAGGCACATCCCCCCAAGTATGGCTAAGCATGCTGGACCAGTAGTCAAAGACGGGTAAGATCCGTGGAAATGCATACCAACCTAAGACAGGGTTCTGACGCCTGGAGGTCAGAATTCCAATGACGGGTAAGGATGTAATTTGCCATGGACAACCTAAGAAGGCATGGTCCCAAGTCATCTTTTCTTTATTTAAAGAATAAGGGGGAGATGTCAGGGGTGGGCTCTGAGGGCCCTGGAGCCGCTCCCTGGCCTGATTTCTAAGATGGCACCTGGCAGCTTGCCAGACATGTCTGCACTCTTAAACAAGTTTCAGGAAGTAACTGTGATTGGCTGCTGTGTGTGAGGTGATCTTTGTAACTGCCTAGTGACTGATCCTTGATAGGCTAATATCTCAGACTGACTCTGATTGGCTTATGCTTGCTATATAACCCAGACACTTCCTCTAATAAAGTTCTTTGGTCTTTGGTCTTTTTGAACCTGTGAAAACGAAGCATATGCGTTGTCATTGTCCCTGCAGGTGGTGGGAAATGATATGGAAGATCTTCCTCAATAGTAATATTGTTTTGCTTTTGCAAATCCCATGTTTAGAAAATTAATATGCTTGAGCATAACAACTTCAAAATTACAGCTTCGTGATGGTAGGATAGAACCTTGATCATTTTGTTACACACAATTTTAGAGGGTAATATCAAACACAGGAAAAGTTAAATGGTCATTTTTCCAAGAAATGAAAACAGTAACTAGTGAACAAGGGCAATAAGTCAAAGTAAGCAAAATCCAATATTCATTCAAACATAAGATACATATTCTTTCAAACCCTATGTAATACTTTGATACCAAACAAGTTCATCAATTTCTGTAGTGTGGAAAAAGATTAATATATTTTGTATAGTAACATACAATTTTTATTTTGAGTGTATAATAAATTAGAGTATTTTTTAAGATCAAATTTTACTAATCTTGCATAAAATTTTCATTCTTACATATGAATAAAAATCTTGGCCTAGGTCAGAATTCATGGACTTACCTAGATTTCTTCTCTAATGCAAAACATAATTTAGACTGGAATATTCCATGATTCTACTGCAAGAATATTTTACAAAAGGAAAAAGTGAACACAGAGTTCACATAAAGGATTAGATATATAATTTTGTAATAATCTTTGTGATCATATGATAATTTATGCAATCAGATATCATTGTGGTAGTACGTCAGGTGACTATTTTTCCACCAGCAGTTAAATTGTCAATAAGTCATTAAAATAAAAATTAGCTTTGATATCAAATTTCAGTTACAAAGTTGGAGAAAAATAAGAGGAAGAATATTTACTCATGTGTATAGCTTAGAACAGATGGAAAATTCTAATTGATAAATATTAAATGGAAAGCAAATTTATATATCTTATGTTAGAACAGGAAATGAGATTTTCACATCCCACTTACAACTACACTGGGAGATCACTGCATTTGAACATTTGAAGTAATTGTTAGTAACACATAAAGTTTCTTTAGTGTTCTAATTATACCTAATTATCACTTATATTGCTGAAAACATTTTTATGAAAATTTGTAATTTAAATGCTTATTTCCAATAAAATTCTATTTAACTAGCAACCTGAAAATAATGTGTATACTGTGTGTTAGATTAATAAGGACTTTGAGAAGCAGAACATGTCATTGGGAACATTCTAGAATAATTTGAAGCTCAAATCAAAGGTCGTAAAGAAATATTTTCAATTTTAAAATGTCACTTTCTGATGTCTGTGGTCACCTGTATATGTGTGTAAAAAACCAATTCAATTTTAATAACAAGAGTAGCTTCATATCCCTTCAGAAATATATTCTGGCATGTTCACCAGTATACCATTAGGATCTGAGAATATTTTTCTCATCAGATTGATTTTAAGTGAATATCTACTATATAAATAACCAGTAGGACAGTTGTTGGAAATTATAAGATTTGGAAAACAATATCTCTTCAGTTATGACTGGAAAGTAAAGACAAAGACATCAGAAGCAGGTTTGCCTTACTACCAAACCCAAAATTTTGGTGACTTAATACAGGAAAAGTATGGTTATTCACAAACATCTTATGGTCAGCTAGGGGTTTCCATTCCCCACAGTCCTTTAGAACCTTAGGTATAGACACTCAGCTAATAGATTAAGGGCAAAAGAAAGCATCAAGGATTGTGTGGGATGTTTTATGGACTAGGTTTAATATCTTACATCAACTTTATCCATATCTCATTTATCAGAACCTGAAATGTAGTTTAACTTAACACCTAGGACGAAAAAAGAAAGGAGCTTGGAAAATAAATGATTAGTCTATGCTAGTTTTCCAATAAATTTCCATTTCTTCCTGGTCAATTAATCTCCATTTCATTCTTCCTCCCTTACACAGAATATACTCCCCCATCAAAATACTAAGGAGAATATTCTAAGTCATATTCAGCTTAAAGCCCTGGGTGATACTCAGTCATGTATTTAATATAGAAGGGGTTCTTTTTGAGTAAATTTTACTAAAAAGAAGTGCTCTTCTTTTCCTTCTCTAAATATGCAGTAGTAAGTAGAGATAACTTTGGTGTCCCATTTGGAAAGGGGAAAATGAAAGAAACAAAGCTGTCACTGGCCTAAAGCTGTCAGGTAGGTCTTGTGAAATTCTCAGACCAGAAGACAATTAGAACACAAAATTCTTTGATTGGACCATTTCTGTTCTATTACAGAAATTACTTTGTCTATTTTTTTGTGACCCTGGTTCTGCTCTCTGGGTATTCTCTTCATTGTTCATTAGTTTTCATGGTGGTATCTCAAGAAGGTAATGGGGAGGAGGTTTTCTTTTTAGGTATGTAGATTTTGGAGTCTGCTTCCTGGTCTTGGACAGTTGAGAGATGTTTTATGCCTTCACTAATCCTCTGTCCCAGACTTTTGTTTTCTTTAGAAATTATAATTCCTCAGAAACTTAATGGGCTTCTCATTGATTTCCTAGTAGTTCCTCTGCCACAAACTATACTCCCAATTTTTTGTTGATATAGTTCTCAGTCTTCTTTGTCTTTTTTTTTCCTTAGCCTTATGCCTCTTTCAAGGGCTAGCTAGTGGCAGCCAGTGTGATGCTGTCAGGATTGAGTGGGAAGGTCACAAATTTAATGAGGTCTTTGCCATAAGGTAGTAATCTAGCAGGGTCTTTGTGCTCAGTTTTCTCAATTTTGATTCCTACTCTTTGAGATCTAGAAATAGTCTACTTTAAAACACCACACATATGTAATTTTCCTTCATTTCTTAAACTGTCAACATTTGCCAGCCAATAGTAGCCAAAATACACTAACAGTTTGGTTCTCTCAAACTGCTTCTCTAGGAGCTTACATAGTAATAAGCATATGGCCTGCCTATTAAGTTATTATACATGAGGATTTTTGCCAAATGTTTTGCCACTGTGTATCTCTGTCATTTTTTTTCTGCTTCTGGAATCAGTTTCCTTTCTTCCCACAACTAAATTATTATTATTATTATTATTATTATTATTATTATTATTATTATTATTTAAGGTTTTTGTTTTAGGAGTACTCTACTCCAAGGTTCCATTTGTGGTTTTAGTCACAGCATCATGGCTAAAAACAACCTCCAAATCTCAGTGACTTAATACCAAAAATCTTTATAGTTCTTACTCTATAGTCCAACATAGGAGTGAAGGTGGAGAGAGGGAAGCCTGCTGTCTGTGGTCAAGTAGGGCCTAAGCTAACGGAGGCTCTATCATCTTTCATGCTCAACTCTCTGAGCATCAACAACCAGTCAGCAGGTAGGAGAGGAAGAGCATATTTTAGGAGCCAGGCCTATGAGTAGCATATCATTTCTGCACACACTTCATTTAGTAGAATGACTTATAGGGCACCATTCACCTCAGGGGAGAATGGGAAATTTAGTTATATGCCTAAGAAGAAAATGAAATGAGTTTAATAAAAACCCAACTTTATCTCTGCCACAGATACAATTACCTGGCTTACTCAGCTTCCATTTTACCTTTCTGGTATTTCTTTCTATATTTCCAAGCCTAGGAAATGAAATTTATATTTGTTGGACTTCCTTGAAGTTAGAATTTTGGTGCTAATTTAGTAGTATTAATTTGGTTCTGTCAGTTGAATATACCCAAATGAAGTCTGGGAGGAGGAAATGAGGCAAAGACTATCTTCCTACATTTTGGCTGCTTTCTACTGGCAAGCACATCATGAAAAGCAGATTTTTATGCAGCAGCAACCTCCAGTGTTCATTCTTCAGATTTCTGGATAAGAAGTTTGCTACAGTATGGATCTCAAATATCCCACAAATGCTCATGTGTATCCTCAGTCCATGGTATTTTAGGGATGTGGTGGAATCATTAATGGGTGGGACTTAGTGGGAGGTCTCTAGGTCAATGGAGCCATGCTCCTGAAAGGGACTCTGGGATCCCATCTGTTTCTTCTTTCTCTCTTTTACTTCCCAGCCATGATATGAATAGTTTTGCTCTGATATGTGCTCCCACCATGATGTACTAACTCAGAACAGAACTAAAATAACAGGACCAACTTGTCATGAACTAAATCTTCTAAAACTGTGAGTCAAAAGAAATCATTTTTCTTTATAAGTTGATTATCTCAGGTATGTTATAGTAACAGCATACTGACTAACTCAAAGCTGTAATACAGAAGTTGCAATATTTAGCTCAGATATATAATGAGATATTTTTGAATTCAGTTGTCTGGTCTTCCATATAGAGTTTCCTCATATGACCTGTTATGTAGGGTTCTGGGAGTGATTTTTGGAAACTTCACTTAAAGTCTAGTTCTTCAGTCCTTCTGATGGGTGCATTTTTCATTTTTTACTTTGGTTTATTTTAATCCACTTCTTTGTTTATAATAATGCAATTAACATTCATGAAACATTTTGAACCCAATAAGGAAGGATTCCTAATAGATTAAAGTATTTGTCTGCTTTTTGAATTCTCATTTTAGCCAGTAAAGCATATTAACTGATTTAATCATTTGTTGATATGTTAAAAAATATCATAGGCATGTTTATTTTATATTTGCATGTGACTCATGATTCCATTTGAAAAAAAATATTCTTGAACATAGTTCAAAGTGTTGGTATGACTAAATTAATCAATGCGCATCAAGCCCTTAGCACAGTGCCTGACACATAGTGCTCAATAATGTTAGCTCATTTTATAATGACAAGGAAAAGTGCAGTGAAGAGGTGATTATGTTCAAGACCAGATGAAGGTTCATTGATTTTCCTATTCTACCTATTCAGTTTTCCAAGAAAGAAAACTCAGAGCTAACAGTTTTGCAGATCAACAAAACAGTAGTCAAAATTTTAACCACACAATTATTTAGAATGCATAACAAAATCTCATAAAAATCACCTAACTTCTTGCATCCCAAGGAGAATGCTAACACTTCAATAGTTATTGTAAAGGCTTGCTGATATAACATACTGAAGTATGAGAATTGTGAATGAGCTAGTGGGGTTGTTATTCTGCATACAGATTAAGGAAGCATGTATTGGTGCTCTTTCAAAATCTAAGCCTCTGTGTGTATAACTAAAATGGCTCTGTGGGGCAGGTTTAAGAAACATGTAGCTCTATCCATTTGCATTTGTTTTAGATAGAGAAATAAAATATTTTTCTATTATAAGAAATAGTATGTTAGTCAGCTTTCTGTCACTATAACAAAATGCCTGAGATAATCAATTTATAAAGAGAAAATATTGATTTTGGTTCATGGTTTTAGATGTTTCAGTCCATAAATAGGTAGACCCATTGCTTTTAGGACTTTCTGGTGGGATGGTGGATAGCAATGGCAGGGAGCACTTGGCAGAGCAAACTACTCATCTCATGGTCAGGAAGTGAAAGAGAAAGGAAAAAAAATGAGAGCTGAGAGTCTCCCAGTCTTCTTCATGTCCCCCAACAACATAAGAACCTCCCTCAAAGCCCCACCTCTTAAAGGTTCTACCACTTCCCAACAACACCACCCTGGGGACCTGTGGAGGGCATTCAAGATCCAAACACTAGCATTTTAAAACAAATACTCTGGCATGGAATGGAATGCTATACTGGGATGGGGGAGCTCCAGTTCACTGTTGCCATTTAAGAATTCAGGCCTAGAATTTAAAGACTAGCAAGAAATATCAATTATGTGATTGTAGGGCATTCAGTCCTTTGGTTGACAGGTGACTGTTGCATCTATAAGCATTGCTTCTGAGTTTCAGGCAGGAAGAAGGGAAACTAATGAGGGTTAAAATGCACATTTCAGGAGAGTATGTCTCTTTTATAAAAATTCAATAGCTTTCCCAGATGACACACTTAGTAGATTTGTACTTATTAGCTAACTTGTTAGCTATATTAGTCACCACTATTTGAAAGGAAACTTGGAGAAATAAATACTATTTTTCCATTAGGCACATTTCCATTCATCCTGTTTGCTATGGTGTAAAACAACAATAACAAATAAAACAAAGAAACCCTAAATTTCTTACAACAAACTCAGAGCATCTGCCACAGTTCTCAATTATCCTAGTTATTACTATTCTGATTCTTATTACTTTTGTGGTGCTGGGGATTGAACTCAGAGCTTAGCACATGCTAAGCAAGTGTTCTACCCCTGAACTACATCTTCAACTCCTAAATACTATTTTTATATTGAATATATCTCAATTAGTTTCTCTGTTATCAGGCCTAAAATACTGGACATATTATGTTTGTGTATGCACACACACACATGTGCATATTCAATCTGATTTCTTTCCCATTTACCTACTATATCAGAAGTATGTTCTTGCTGAGTTTGGTGGCACATACTTGAAATTTCAGCCTTTTAGGAAGTTGAGGCAGGAGAATGACAAGTTTGAGGCCAGCCTGGGCAACTTAGTAAGACCTTGTCTTAAAACAAAACAAAAGGACTGGGGATGTAGCTCAGTGGTGGGACATTTGCTTAGTATGTACAAGGCCCTGGGTTCAAACCTCAGTACTGAAAAAGAAAATTTTATTCTTCTCTGGATATTTTACAAAAGGGTATTAAAAAAAGAAAAAAAGATTATTTTCATAAATAAGTATACAAATAACTGTGGGTCTTCTTTCTGCTGAAGATTGTTATAAAAACAATAATGATTATTGTCGGGGTTTCTAGAGCCCCCAGCCTTAGACATGGTCAAGATGGCACCTGACGCTGAGCCAAAGGCGGCCAGCTATACAGTAAACAACCAGCGAATTCCAATGATTGGCTAGTTAACGATGTGACTAGAGCATGCCCCCTCGTGTACCCATCCTGCACCTGCAGCTGTCCGCGTTTATCTCGTGTACTCTCCCCTGATTGATTGAAGTGTATATAAGCCTGGTGGGTGGGAGAGCGAGAAAAAAATGGAACGAACGGAGCGGAAGAAGCGGCGGCGACGGCGGCGGCGACGGCGGCGACGGCGGCCGCAGCAGCAGCAGCTGGAGCGGAGCTGGAAGGAGGGAGTACGCGGGAGTGGAAGGAGCTGGGAAAAGGGAAGCTGAGAGTGCGCAGAAGCTAGGGGTAAGAGAAGCGTAGGAAAGGAACTGTGCACAATAAACTTCCAAAGCTTCAGACATTTGTCGTGTCCCTCTCTGCGGCCAGGGGGGACCCGATAACTGGCGCCGAAACCCGGGAAGATGAAGGCCTTATAAAAGAAAACAAGGTAAGATATTTGAAAGAATTTTTTTTTTACAAGTTGAACCGGTTATAAAAAAGTTAAAGGGTGTCAGGATGCGCCATTGGCGGTCCTGGGGACACGCGGAGTGCGGTCCGGTTGAAAGGTATCAGGAGTCCTGACGCGTGGAACGCGGGTTGAAAGGTATTGGGGTCCTGACGCGTGGAACGCGGGTATCGGGGCGCGCCATTAGCGGTCCTGACGCGTGGAACGCGGGTTGAGGGGTACCGGGATCCTAACGCGTAGAACGCGGGTCGGGGGGGTATCGGGACACGCCATCAGCGGTCCTGGCGCGTGGAACGCGGTCTAATTAAAGTGAAAGTAGAAACACGTTTGAAGCGGTCCTACGTGAAAAGCCGCTATAAAAATTTTAATGCGCACTTGATAGTTTTCCTTTCAGTAATTTTGTTGCTCCTGGCAGTTAGGCCACTGTTTGTTATTGTAATTACCATAACTAAAGCTATTCAAATTAGTAACAATGGGGTCTGAAACGTCTAAATTCAGAATGCAGTTACCCCTTAGGGAGTTATTGAAAAACCATGGAACACCGTTGAAGGAAAAAACAGCTAAAGTATTTCTTGATACTGTGGAAAGGATTTCCCCTTGGTTTTTGGATGAGGGCCTTTTGAATACCCTACAGTGGGAACAGCTGGGGAAAGACCTTTGTATAGCGGATAGGCAAAATCCTTTGCCAGTAGGCACTATGGCTATTTGGTCTCTTATTAAATCCTGTCTGCAAGATAAAAACAAAAAACCTTCACTCATTGAACCTTTAGCTGAGGGAAGACAGGTTTTGGAAGAAATAAAAGAGGAACGTTCATATCTTTCTCAAAATTCAGAAAAAGGAACTAACTCAGATGAGGAATTATCGGAAGGAGAATTATCGGGAGAGGAATTGGAAAAAAGAGTACAAAGATTAAAACTAGATAAAAAGCCCCCTCTAGTGTCCGTGTTGCCTAGTGCACCTCCCATAAATAGGGAACTCCCTCATGAAGCGTCCGGCTTCGGGTTACGCTCAGAATGGAGTCATCTTGGATCTGTAGCGTATCCTGTTTTTGAGGATGCTCAAAATCAAAGATTCCACCAACCCTTAGACTTTAAAATAGTGAAACAGTTAAAAGAAGCAGTCAGCACATATGGTCCTCAGTCAGCCTTTACTATAGCCTTGGTAGATACTTTGACATCATTAAACTTAGTGCCTCAGGACTGGACTAATCTTGCTAGGGCCGCTCTGTCTGGGGGACAGTACCTAATGTGGAAAACATCATGGCAAGAAATATCTGCGGACACCGCCCGCCGAAATGCAGCAGCGGGGAATCCCCAAATCGATAGGGACATGCTTATGGGTGTAGGACCTTATGAAACCCTTTAGGCACAGCTTAATTATCATCCAGCAGTCTATGCGCAAATTGCCGTGGCTGCAACCAAGGCCTGGAAAACATTACAAGGAGCAGGAGATTTGCAGGGCCAGTTGTCAAAGGTAACTCAAGGGAATAATGAGCCCTATGTGGATTTTGTCGATAGGCTAATTCAGACAGCATCACGCATCTTTGGAGATGCAGAGCAAGCCATGCCCCTAGTGAAACAGTTGGCTTACGAACAAGCTAACAGGTGGTGTAGGGAGGCCATAAGACCATGGAGAAATAAAGACTTGTCCGCCTACTTAAAAGTGTGTAGAGATGTAAATGATACTTCGGAGCAGAGCAGTGCCTTTGTAGCAGCCATAGACAGACAAACCACCTTGCTGTCTGCTGCACTTGCACAAGCCCAGGGGAGGTTCCCTTCAAGAACTAATAAAGAGTCTCTAGGATCATGTTTTGTGTGTGGACAGAAGGGACATCTAAAAGCCACTTGTCCAAATAAAAGGCCACCTTTTGCCCGGGGTGGGAACATCTATACAAAGAATAATCTGAGAACCGGACCTGGGCTATGTCCAAGATGCAGAAGAGGAAGTCATCGGAATAGTGCCTGTCAGCCTATTAGAGATAGGGAGGATAATTTCCTAGGGTCGAATCCTGAACTTCAAAAAAACGGGAGACAGGGCCCTCCCCGGGGCCCGCAACAAATATACGGGGTAATTCAACAAGTTCCCCGACGGTGGTATCCTCCCACAGAGAAGGGGAGCGCAGAGCCACCTCAGGAAGTGCCGGATTGGACATCTGTGCCACCTCCAGACTCATACTAACCCCAGATATGGGGGTGCAGATGATTGATACTGATTGGCATGAAAAAATCCCACAAAATAGTGTAGGGCTATTACTAGGTAGAGGTTCCTCAACGCTAAAAGGACTTATAGTACACCCAGGGGTCATTGATGCTGATTTCACTGGACAAATAAAAGCCTTGGTCTCTTCACCAAAAGGAATTACGGTCATCTCTCCAGGGGATCGCATTGCACAAATGCTTATATTGCCCAGTCGACATTCCTTGTGGCCCAGTGAAAATACAAATAAAAGACAAGGAGGTTTTGGATCAACAGGAACCACTTTAATAAACCTTACTATGGATATGGGACAGAGGCCCCTCCTAAAATTAAAAGTGGGAAATATGGAATTTACAGGTTTATTAGATACAGGAGCAGACAAAAGTATTATCAGTGCAATGGTCTGGCCAAAGCACTGGCCATTGATCACAGCAGCTCAGAGCTTGAGAGGCTTAGGAGTAGCAGAGAGCCCCAATCAAAGTGCTTCCTCATTATCGTGGAAAGATACAGAGGGACACACAGGAATATTTCAACCATATGTCTGTAATGTTCCTATTAGTCTATGGGGACGAGACGTCCTGCAGCAAATGGATATGAAACTCGCCACTGACCAGATTTACCAAGGGACTCCTGTAAGAAATATGTTACAAAATATGAATTATGATGATAAAAAAGGATTAGGAAGACATAGCCAAGGATCTACCCAACCACTGCCTTTACCTCCACCAAAAAATGATTCTCATGGATTGGGTTTTTCCTAGGGGCCACTGATAAACCATCAATCCCTATAATATGGAAAGATGATAAGCCTCGCTGGATTCCACAGTGGCCCCTAACAAAAGAAAAGCTAGAGGCAGCTCATAAGTTAGTACAAGAGCAGGTACAAGCAGGTCATTTACAACATTCTACCTCTTCTTGGAATACTCCAATATTCTTAACAAAGAAAAAATCAGGAAAATGGAGGTTATTACATGATTTAAGAGCCATAAACGAACAAATGTACCCTATGGGACCCGTCCAATGTGGACTCCCTCTTGTTACTGCACTACCAAAAAATTGGCCTACTATTATTCTGGATTTAAAAGATTGCTTTTTCTCTATACCCTTACACAAAAATGATTGTTGGAGATTTGCCTTTACTTTGCCCTCTCTTAATCACACTCAGCCTGACCAGAGATTCGAATGGACTGTGTTGCCTCAAGGTATGGCTAACAGTCCTACTATATGTCAAATATACATAGATAAAGCGTTAACAACTACTAGACAAAAGTTTAAGAGATTGTTGATTTATCACTATATGGACGACATACTTATTTGCCATCCAGAAAAAGAAGTTTTGTTAGAAGCATTACAATTTATAACTCAAGCATTAGAAAAGAGAGGACTAACGATAGCCCCTGAAAAATTACAATTAGAGGAGATCCAAGAATATTTGGGTACAAGGCTCACTGCTACTACAGTCAGACCAATAAGGTTGACCATCAGGACAGATCAATTGAATACCTTGAACGATTTTCAGAAACTCTTAGGTGACATTAACTGGATCAGATCTTATTTAAAATTGTCCACAGGGGAATTAAAACCTTTATTCGATATATTAAAAGGTAATCCTGACTTGAATTCCCCTAGGAAACTTACTCCCGAAGCACGGATATCCTTACAGCTAGTAGAGAATAGACTTCAGCAGTGTTACGTTGATCGTTGTGATCCTACTCAACCATTAAGTTTAATCATAATCTCAGAGAAGCATACCCCTTTTGGCATAGTTTGGCAAGGAGGACCTCTGCAAAGTATAAATCTCCCTAGCTCTCCGGCTAAAATATTGCAATCATATCCCCAAGCTATTGCTCAGGTAATATTCAAGGGAATAGAATCTTGCATTGCTGTTTTTGGAATCCATCCGTCTATTATTATAACTCCTTATTCCACTCAGCAAATTAAATGGCTAATTAATAATGATGATGATTGGTCAGTATTATATTGTACCACTTCAGCTCAGTTCGATAACCATTATCCCCAACATCCCTGGATTCAATTCTGTAAAAATACTCCCATAGTTTTTCCAAAAGTGACTAGTGTCCAGCCTCTTAAAGACTGTGTAACCATTTTTACTGATGGCTCCAAAAATGGAGTAGGTGCAGTACTTATCGGTAAACAACTTCACACCATAATAGTTCCACCCAACTCCGCACAGGTTACTGAACTTGCAGCTGTAATATTAGCCTTTAAATTAGCAGATAATCAGCCATTCAATCTTCTATCTGATAGCTTATATATCGTTAACGCTTTACAGGTTCTTGAAACGGTACCCCATATTTCTTCCATGTCCACGGTAGCTTCTTACTTTACTACGCTACAAAACCTTATCCTACAGCGTAAACATCTATTCTATGTAGGACATATTAGAGCTCATTCTAATTTACCAGGACCTTTGGCCAATGCTAATGACTTGGTAGATATGGCCACCAAATCAATTTTTGTTTTTTCCATAGAGGAACAGGCAAAACTCTTTCATGAAAAATTTCATGTAAATTCCACTACTTTGAGCAGAAAATTTCCTATATCTAAATGTATGGCTCGACAAATAGTAAAAAATTGTCAACATTGTGTTCCTTTAATCCCAGTACAATCCTTTGGAGTTAACCCCAGGGGACTGCTGCCTGGCCATATTTGGCAGATGGATGTAACCCATATTTCTGAATTTGGTACTGTTAAGTATGTACATGTGTCAGTAGACACTGCTTCAGGGGTCATTATGGCTTCTGCTCATTCTGGAGACAAGGTAAAAGATGTCATTCAACATGCCTACAAGCATTTGCTGGCTGGGGCATACCTAAAGTTATTAAAACAGATAATGGTCCTGCTTATACTTCCAAAAGCTTCCAGTTGTTTTTACAAACATTTAACATCCAATCAGTCACTGGCATCCCCTATAATCCTCAGGGACAGGGCATTGTGGAAAGAGCACATCTTACTTTAAAAAATTGTTTAAATAAACAAAAAGGGGGAATAGGAGCCTCCTACAAGTCTCCTAAAGATAAACTTAATTTAGTTCTTTTCATTCTAAATTTCTTAACTCTGGATAGGGACGGCCATTCTGCAGCTGATCGACATTATAATCCCCATAATACTCCTCAAGTATGGGCAAAATGGAAAGATATCCTGACAGGTTGTTGGAAAGGACCGGATCCAGTCCTTCGTTGGGTCCGAGGGTCTGTTTGTATTTTCCCACAGGATCAACAAACTCCAGTCTGGATTCCAGAAAGGCTAATCAGAGTTTTACAGCATGCAAGTGATGCTGCTCCTCCTCACAATGGCGAGTCTGAGCCTTCCTCCAATAACGAAAACTCAGACGGAAAGGCAAACCCGGAACCTATGGGCCATTGTTAGCCTGGCCATATTTTTCATTTCTGACTAACATATTTTTTATTCTTCCTTTTCTTGTTTTTCACCAATTTCTCTACAAGTCTGTCAATTCTACTGATGATTTTTCAGGTCGTGCTGTTTTTGGAGATAAGGATATTTCTAGCCTTTCTTTGCTTTAACAGGAGGAAATTCTGCACTTTGCCGTTGGAATCATGCTACAAATTAGACCCAGAGTAGAGCAACTTGTTCTGCTGACCCTAGCTGTGATATTGCTTTTCCTCCTACGTCAGCTTGTGTATTTCCTCCCTTTTATGTTTCTACCAACTAACATTTCTAATAATACCTCCTAACTGTTCACTAACTGTGTCCTATCTCTCACAATACTGGAATGGTTCTTTTGCCACCTGTGCAATTTGCACATTTCTATCTTCCTACCAGTCCTAGTTTCTGTTGCAGATATAGAATTGCCAGTGCTATTATCAAGAAACAGAAGAGGCTTTGACATTGCAACAGCCGTGATCATTGCCACCACAGTTCTTGCAGTAGCAGCATTGACACAACCATAACGACGATCATTCAGCCGAGAATGCAGCTGCAGCCTTACAGACCATAGAGACTCTATCAGAGAATGGACTCTATAAGAACAAGTGGATACCTTGCAAGAACTTTTGGGACTGGGATGCGTTTATTCCCTGAGAGCTGTTTTGTGTTACCCGTATTGTAACTCCATTGGGATGTATATTGTTTCTGTATTTAATATGGCTATAAGGTTCTTCTTCTGTTTATAGATTTGTCAAACAGTGGGCAAGCTTAGGAGCTATGGTGGTACCCCTCTGCCTTGGCCTTCTTCCCTTCATTCATTTTGGCATGCATCTGCAAGCTAGCCAATAGAGATCAAATTATTTTCATCAGGCCATGACCGCCCTAAAGGCCGACAGCCCCCCATTAGTATGGCTCTTGATGCTGGATCGGTAGTCAAAGACGGGTAATGAAGGAGGTGGCTGTGTACCGACCTAAGACAGGAGCTGCAGCATGCTCTGCAGGCTCTGATGATGGGTAAGGACATATGCTGACCACTCAGCCTAAGACAGACACGGTCCCGAGCCTTAGTTTAATATTAAAGAAGGGGGATCTGTCGGGGTTTCTAGAGCCCCCAGCCTTAGACATGGTCAAGATGGCGCCTGACGCTGAGCCAGAGGCGGCCAGCTATACAGTAAACAACCAGCAAATTCCAATGATTGGCTAGTTAACGATGTGACTAGAGCATGCCCCCTCGTGTACCCATCCTGCGCCTGCAGCTGTCCGAGTTTATCTCGTGTACTCTCCCCTGATTGATTGAAGTGTATATAAGCCTGGTGGGTGGGAGAGCGAGAAAAAAACGGAATGAACGGAGCGGAAGAAGCGGCGGCGACGGCGGCCGCAGCAGCAGCAGCTGGAGCGGAGCTGGAAGGAGGGAGTACGCGGGAGTGGAAGGAGCTGGGAAAAGGGAAGCTGAGAGTGCGCAGAAGCTAGGGGTAAGAGAAGCGTAGGAAAGGAACTGTGCACAATAAACTTCCAAAGCTTCAGACATTTGTCATGTCCCTCTCTGCGGCCAGGGGGGACCCGATAGATTATCATCATAATAATAGCTAAAACTTACAGAGTATTTACTCTACGTCAGACACTGAAAAGTGTTACATATTCATACTAAAAACCCCATAAAGTAGGCTCTATAAAAAGTGAACTGATCCTCAGGGAAGTCAATCTACTTAAGATCCCATACTGGGGCTGGGGATATAGCTCAGGTGATAGGGTTTTGCCTTGCATGCACAAGGCCCTGAGTTCAATCTCCAATACTACAAAAAAAAAAAAAAAAAATATATATATATATATATATATATATATATATATGGAGTTTTAAATATGAATACCAATATACATGGGAGATAATATATGCATTTGGATCTGTCTGATTGCAAAACTCCTGCTCAGTGGTTAAGTGTCCTTAGGTTTAATCCTTGGTACCAAATAAATAAATAAATAAATAAACAAATAAAGTAAATAGAGGAACTGCATAGGCTGGCAGTGCTGCATTTTCCTCCATGGCCACCATGAGGTACAACCTCTCTTCCTCTAGATTAGATCTAATCAGTCTCTCTCCTGGTAAGGTTTTCCTCATTCCTCTTTCAGCAACAGAATTGAAACCTTCTCTTAGAATTTCAAAGCTCCTTGGGGCTGGGGACATAGCTCAGTGGCAGAGGAATGTCTTAGAGTAGGCAAGATATACTCCCAAAGCTGGTTATGAGGCTGAATTTCTTTGAGTCAAGAGCCTTCTGAAGGAAGTGTGGATAACTAAAGAAAACCAGGGTGTTTTCAGGGAAAAGAATGGGGACAACAGAGACTGAGGAAGTGAATTCCTACCCTGTGAGTATGGAGTGTTGGTCCAACATGATTTCCATAAGAGAATATTTTGATGACATCTTTATCATCTTTCTTTCTCTTTAAAATGTGTTCTATGTAGTTTCCTTAAAAAGTTAAAAATAGAACCACTGCAAGATTGAGCAATTCCACTTCTGAGTATATGTCAACATCAAATACAACCATAGAAACGAAATGATGTATGCCATTTGTGTACAATGAATCAAAATGCAATCTGTAAAATATTAAAAAATAAATAAATAATTAAAAAATTAAGACAAATCCCTACTTCTTCATTCCTTGGATTAGTCTAAGACTAAGAAAAATACTTAATGAAAGATAACCAATAATTCAAAGTTAATAAAAGCTGCAAATTATTTTTCAAAAAAAAAGAATTAAAAACATGTTCTTGAAGAGATATTTGCTCACCCATGTTCATCACAGCACTATTCACAAGAGCAAAGATTTGGAAATGCACAAATGTCCCTCAATAGGTGAATGTATAGACAAAATATGAAATACATACACAATGGAATAGAATAAAAGGAAAGTCCATTCACATGCTACAACATGGATGAGCCTTGAAGACACTGTGCTAAGGGAAATAAGTCATTTACAAGAAGACAAATACTGCATGGATGCACTTATATAAGGTACAGCAGTCCTTCATCTATGTGGAATACCTTCTACGACTCCCAGTGGATACATGAAACTACACGGTTTGGATCTTCAATGTTTCCTAAAGGCCCATGTGCTAACATCTTGGGCACCAGTCAGTGGGTCTGTGGTGCTATTGGGAGGTGGCAGAACTTTTAGGAGGTGGGGTCCACTAGAAGAAAGTTAGGTCATTAGGGGTCTGTCCTGACCTTGAAGGGAATATTGGGAGCCTGATGACCCTTTCTTCTCTCTCTGTTTTCTGGCCACCATGAGGTGAAAAGACTGTCCTCTGCCATGTGCTCCTGTCATGACTTACTGTGCTGCCTCAGGACAAAAGTGCCAACCCCAAGTGATCATGGACAGAAAGCTCTGAAATTGTGTCAAAATAAATCCTTCCTCCTTTTAAGCTGATTTTCTCAGAAATTTGTCACAGCAACTAACACAACACTAACTGCTATACTATATGAACTGTATTTTTTCTATACATATTTGCACAAATTCAATGCCTTTTCCATTTTAACTAAGCATTTATCAAGCACTGTGGCTGTAACTTTTGCAATTTCAGGTGTGACAGCAAACCTAGCATGAATATTTTTCCTTCTTCACAATTTCATACATAGATGATTCATTCTTACCATAGATCTTAACCTCAGCACATGGTATTTTTCCTTTCCTTATTAAATTAAGAACTTCCACCATTTTAATGGAAATACTTTTTGACTTTTCTTTGGCATTTTAAAATTGCCACGATCACCACTCTTACACTTTGGGGACATTATTAAATAAAATAAATGTTACTTGAACACAAATACTGTGATACCACAACAGTTGATCTGATAACTGAGACAGCTACCAAGTGACTAATGGCTGGTAGCATATAGTGTGGATACGCTGGACAAAGAGATGATCTATGTGCTGGGCATGAGGGAGAGATATGACACAAGATTTCATGTTTCTCAGAATGGCACACAATGTAAAACTTATGCATTGATAATTTCTGGAATTTTCCATTCAGTAATTTTGGACTGTGCCTGACCTTGTATTATAGTTTGGATTTGGAATGTCCTTCAAAGGTTCATGTGTTGAAGGCCTACGCAGACTCTAGTGCAGCATTGTTCAGAAGAGGGGTTTTGAAAAATGACTGGATTATGAAGACTCTGATATGGATTAGTCCACTTAAGGGTTCATAATTGAATGGACTATTGAGAGGTGATGGAAAAGCATAAGAGGTGGGGCCAAAGTGGAGGAAGTAGGTCACTGAAGGCATGCCTGGGAATGGTATATTTTCTTCCCAACCCCTTCCTTGTTCTCTCTCTCTGCCATCATGTGGTGAGCAGTTCTGCTCCACCATATACTCTTATCTCACCACAAACCCACAGCAATGGGGCCAAGTGACTGTAGGCCAAAATAAATCTTTCCTCTTTTAAAGTTGATTTTCTGAAGTATTTTGTCATAGCAATGAAAAGTTGAACTCACCTTGAGAAACTGAAACCTCAGAAAGTGAAACCATGCATAAGAGTGGACTGTAGTACATAAAGGAGTTAATTAGAAAGTAGAATGATGATTACTGGGGGAAGCAGAAAAGGAGGGTTTTTTAATGGTTATGGTGTTTCTGATTTGTAAGATAAAAAAGTTCTGGATCTATTGCATGACAATGTGAATATACTTTACTGAAGAGTACACAGTTAAAAATGTTTAAGAAAGTAAAATTTACATTTAAAACCACAACATATTTTTAATTTGGAACAAATGAGTTATAAAAATTCCTTTGTAAATTCATTTTTAAACATAAAATGTTTCCAATAAGAAAGAAAATGATACATTAAAGGAATAAAACTGACTTCATATAATGCAAAAAGAAAAATTAGAAAATAATGCCAAACACTTAGCAAGAAAGGGTTGTTTTTCTTATTTTATTGTATCAAATATAGGAAAAGGATACACATACTTAAAACAGATCATGGAAACATACAGACTCCTAGAAATCCTTCAGTAAAAGCAAGGGAAATTTTAACTAATGAGTTTGTTTTCTTATGTATTTATACATAGATTGCTTTCTTATGTATCTGCACAGAAGATGTAAAATTAAGTATCACAAAAGACCATTACACAGGTCTACCAATGTGGGTTGCATCTGTGATTCACAAGTATCTCAACAAAATCATTCCCTTTAATCACATTTTATTTGGTTTTTAAAATTTTTTTCCTGCTTTACTATAAAAATTCCTAATATTTCTATGACTTCCTTTCTAAAAATTTTTAATTAGTTAATAATCTGTGATGCTGGGGATTAAATCCAGGGCCTTGCACATGCTAGGCAAGTGCTCTATCACAGACTTATCCCCAGCCCTCTAATTACATTTGATAATATATCTGAGGTAGGCTTACTTTAAAATGAATCTCTCTTTCAATTTTGTGGAAAATTAATTACTCAAAACAAACCACTCTGGACTCAGGAACTCACACAAGAAACTTTATTAGCTGACAGAGTGTCTGCCCTTAAGGGCAAAATAGAAAGAATAAGAGAGTGACAGTAAGTGAGAGTGAAAATAAAAGTGAAAGAGAGAAAAGGGAACAAATAGCAGGAGAATTACCCTTAAATAGTGAAAGCCTGCGAGCTAATTGGACCAATGAGTGGCAAGAAAGTTAACAATTCAGATTACAATGTGGTGTGGGGGAAGGGGTCAGAATCAAGGGAGAAATAGCTATAGCCTTGTTCCTTAAGGACACAAATTCCTAGCTTGTGTTCTTCTTATTGGCAGGAAAGAGCTGTTGGGTCTGCATTTCTCCTGCAGATAGCAGGTTGCTTGCTGAGGAATGTAACATATCCTATTGATTTGAGCCAGGAAGGGCTGCAGGTAAATTGACTTTTAAAAAAGGAGGGTGGGGGGAGGGAGGGTCAGCACAGTAGGTCCAGTTTAGAGAATTATCCCCTTGACCTCATATTCCCACCACACACATCTCTTTGTTACCTATCACCAATATTAGCCATCACAATAAGTAGACAGTGGTGTTTTATTGTTTTGATTTGTAGTTTCTTAATGATGAATGATTTGGACTATATTTTCAATTACAAAAAATTCATTGCTAGAAATTATTCCACTCTCTCTACATACCCTATATTATTACCATCCTGAGAGACAGTATTATAATTTGAAACATACACTCCTATACCTTTTTATATGTTTACTACATAAATGGCATATGGTGAATATTTTTAACTTCTTTCACATGCTGAAATCCTGGCCTCCAAGATAACAATATTAGGAGGCAATATATTTGGAAGATAATTAAGTTCTGTGGATCTAATCTTCAGGAATAAGATTAGTGTTCTTATAAAAGTAGCTCCACAAAAATCCCTTTGCCCCTTTTAACAGGGGAAGACACAGAAGCCACCATCTTGAGGAAACTGACTTGCACCTCATACTGAATCTTCAGGTGCCTTGATAATGGACTTTCCAGACTCCAGAACTATGAGAAATAATTCTTGTTTTTTAGATGACTCATGTTATGGTACTTTGTTACAGCAGTTTAAATAGACTAAGATGAAAGATAAAATGAATTTATAATCTAGAGTTTGATTTGGTTCCTTGGTCCCATGTAATTTACATTGAATCTAACAGAACCTCTTCATGGTTTTAATGTGTAATTTTCTTTGTGCCACCCATATGCTCTCACCTAAGGTATTTACCATGGCTTCTATTCATGTTTTCCTCTGACCATTTTTATTGATTGGGGATGTCTAATGAAAGCTTCCCTATAATGCTACTTTTTTTTTTTTTCTAGCATAATCACTGAAGGAAAACATTTCTGGCAAGAGAAAAGCAAAATTCTAAAGCATAGGGAGTAACTTCAGCAAGTCTATAAACTAAAGAATGGTAGTCCAGGGAATAAACCATTGAGTTTTTTCTGAGAACCATCATAGCCATTAATACCACTTAGAGCTTGTAAATTTGGGGATGGAACGGCAGATAAAGTCTTGAGATAGACTAACACCCTAGGAAGCTTTCCAAAGAGAAGAAAGCTAACTGCAGTCATAATTGTTTTAGATTTTCTTTACTAGTTAGTATTGGTTTTGTTTCATTCAGTTTTTTTTTTTTTTTTAGGACAATGAGATTAAAATTTGTAGGTGAACTGGGCTCCATGTTGCACGCATGTAATCCCAGAGGCTCTGGAGGCTGAGACAGGAGGATTGCAAGTTCACAATACAAAGGTTTTAAAAATAATTCCTGCAATAAAATAATAATAATAATAATAATAAATAAATTCCACTATACTCTGCCTTATGAAGTACACAGAGTAATAATTCCAGGATTAAGAGATAAAAGCATTTTTGAAAAGTGTCCTAAAAATTATATTAAATCAATGAAGTTATTATTCCTTAATATAATTTAAATTAGTGTCATTTCTCATTTGATATTTAATTTTTACCAAAATAGCAGAATTTTATTAATTAAAGTTATTATCAATGCTAGCAAGAATGAAAATAAACAATTTCACTGTTTTAAAAGATTATTTGATGTCTAAACAGTGGCCAAATCATTTTTAGCATATGACTACCTCCATGGTGAACATATTCACAGCAATTTCTCATCATTTTTTCCCCTAATTGTTTATGAATTCTTGGTAGAAGCACTTACTAATATTATATTAGCAGTTCTCATGGAAAACTTGGTCAAAGACCTAAAAAGAAAAACACAAACAGACCTTAAAACATGTTCTTCTCATTGTTGTAATACGCACCTTTTGATTTCAAACTTCAGAATATTAAGAAAAAAGTTTCATCTAATGTCTTACTATGCTTGTATGTAAAAGATTTTTTCTTAGGAATAGTTTTCTAGAGAATTAATTAATATTAATTGCACTATAAATACTTTCAAATGCCTTTAAGAAGAAAATAATTGAGAAACTGGAAGTAAGTCCAAGAAAATATATCAAGTAATCTTTCTATTATATTGGAGCATTATTTATAAATTGATTCCAGAATTATTTAATTGATGGAGAATAATACTTGTCTTGGTCATTTACTATTTTGTTAGTGATCGGATATGTTAAATATTTGTTTATGATAAGAAAGATGAATCCAGAAGAGTATAGTTTTATTGTTATAGAGAACATTATTCAATTCTAGCTAAAAGCAGTCTTCTTGTAATAATATTTTTCCAACCACATTTTCTGATAAATTTATAAAACACTATTTCTGAAATAATTTTAGAATCAGAATTTCAACTTACTTGGTTCACTCATTAATTGATGAATTAAATAAAGTATAACTATACATATTATATATTCTTGTTAGAGTCTTGTTTTAATTTTGAAAACTATGAAGTTTGTCAGGCTTACTTGGGTTGTCAAGCTTGATGTGACAGACAAAAAATAGTTTTCACTTCAATAAGAATATCTTTGTTACTTTGGGATCTGGTGCCATGCTAGAGACCCAGTGAAGTCATTGATGGTGGGGGTTTTGTTGCATATGACCACAAGAGGGGTTTCCTGGGGAGGTCGGCAGACTGAGGACATTTGGTCACAAATAATGTCTGTCTAACCAAGCATGATGTAGGAACATAAGAATAAAGAGGATAATTTTCTACAAACTGGGTCTACCGTGTGTACCCTTTTCCCTTTAATTATACCTCCTAATAAAGTTACGCCTGCTATTCTAAGCCTGAAATTTTTCCAGTATGGTTGCAAGAACCAGTGACTAAAGACATCTGTGATCACTCTGCCTCCTATTATCTTGTTATTAGATGTATTTTTAACCATTTAAACTATTTTACTATTGAAACAGGTTTGACAAACATTCAAACATATTTTGTAGAAAAATTCAACATATTTTTTTTCATAAAAAATAAGACATGAATTATTGGGTAAAAGTGTAATTTGGAACCAAACACAAGAGCACATGCTTGCAACCCCTGCTAATTTGGAGGCTGAAGCAAGAAGATCACAAGTTGTTAAAAGCCATCCTAGGCAACCTGAGATCCTGTCTCAAAACATAATAAAAAGAAAAATTGGCCATGAATATAGTTTAGTGATAGAGGACTTGCCTAGCATATGTAAGGCTCTGGGTTAACCAACAGTACTGGGGATATACATAATTTTTTTCCCATAAATTCCTTCCTAGTCTTTATTTCCATCAATATTATTTTTGAATACTATTTTCACATTACCTATAATATATTATTGTTCAATAGTTTAGTTGCCTTTTTCATTTTTCTTATCTCAATTGCATAGTTACATTCTATGTTTACAGTTCTATTATTTGTCTTTTGTAATCTATTCTTTTGTAATCTATTTGAAGGAGATAATTACAAATTAGAGATATTTATAGTTTTCATATCATATCATTTCATATCATTTTAATATTAGAATATAAATTTATATTAAAGTGATGATGTTGAAAGTGAAGATATTTTGGTTTGATCTTTATTGCTCAATTTTGTTCATCTTTCCTTGTTTTATATTTGCCTTTTAAGTAATTCCTCATTTTGAAATTTTATTTGTATTGTAGTTATTAAAATACTTAGGCTTTTATCAGTAACATATTTTCTGTGTAGTATTATTTGGGAAATTTTCATTTGTGTGGCAACTCAAACATCAAAACAAATTTAAATGCATAAATTTAGAAGCATAATTATATATAAAAATAAAACATGCATGTGTGGCTTTCTGGATTCTGCTGTATAGCATTGTAATATTTACTTCCTATGTTATTGAAAAAAAACCCTCCATATTAAGATTTTGATTCTTTTTTCAAAAGTGAAGTTCAGGCGGGCGATCGGAAGCCGCATCTCCAAGAACCGTGGTGACAGCCGGTGGCCGACAGCCCCGCGACCCTGAGAGGGTTAACCTGAGCTGGCGGCTGCAGCGCGGAGGGGAGAGCTCTGGGCTCCGAGCTCTGCGCAGCGGGGCACGCGGGCGGGAGCGCGGGGATGAAGGACCTCGTGGCCAGCAGGCTAGGGGTGGCGGCTGAGGCTTTGGAGGCGCAGGCGCCGCCCAGGGTGATGCTGCAGTCCATGGCGCCCTTCTCTGGGGTGGCGGTGGCAGACGAGGGCGGTGGCGAATGGAGCTTCATGACTGCGAGATGGAGGAGGTGGACCTGCAGGACGTGCTCAGCGCCACCATCGTCTGCCACCTGGACCCGCACGTGTTCGTGGACTGCCTGTGCCGGGCCAAATTTATATCCCTCTTTAGGACATATGACAAGGATATCACCTTTCAGTATTTTAAGAGTTTCAAACGTGTCCGAATAAACTTCACCAACCCCTTTATCTGCAGCCGATGCCAGACTGCAGCTGCATAAGACTGAGTTTCTTGGGAAGGAAATGAAGTTATATTTTGCTCAGACTTTACACATAGGAAGTTCACACCTGGCTCCACTCAATCCAGACAAACAGTTCCTGCTCTCTCTGCCTGCCTCTCCGCAGACTGGTTGGAAACAAGTGGAAGAGTTACTCCAGTCATAAATTATGATCTTTTATATGCTATCTCCAAGCTTGGGCTGGGAGAGAAGTAAGAGCTGCACGCAGCGACTGACACCGCCCCCAGTGTTGTGGTCCACGTGTGAGAGCGGTCAGGAGAACGGGGAAGAGGAGGACATAGAGAGGATGAAGAGACCAAAGCCCCAAATCATCCAGAGTAGAAGGCTGGAGTACACACCGATCCACCAGAGCTGCACTGGCACCAGGTGAAGAAGCGTTCTCAGTCATACTCACGAGAGGAATCTTTTACTGTGGAAGGGGCCGGTCACAACTTTGGAGGTGGCAGCTGTGACCACTGTGGCAGAAATTCCAGTTCATGTTGCTCAGATGAGAATCAAGGCTTAGTCTCCTTGTTCTGATGCTGCGCCTCAGTCCACGTAGGAGGGAACCGGTAAGGGAGCAATCATTGCATAACTGTTCAAGTGTTACTTTAAGTGCTTTTAAACTGGAGGGGCTAACCTCAAAATATTTTTTTTAACTGTGTTCTATAATAAATTGGCACGATACGCTCTTTACGGAAAAAAAAAGTGAAGTTCACTTGGAAGTTATAAACTGTTCATATAATGACTTAGACTCTACTTTTGCCTGCAAGTATCGAATGGGTGAATAAAAGCAGGATTGATGACTTTAGACTCCATATCATTGTCTCTAGTTTGAAACCATATCCTATGCCCTGAGTCACCTTGAATTCAAGGAAAATCGTGTTTTATTTATAAACACCTCATCATGAGTTGAAGATACCTTCCCCGGCAACAGCAACTTTTTTCAAGGCCCTCACTTGACCAATCCTAAAATGTCAATGGACCAGACTGTACCCGATGAGGTTCACCTGCTTTAGCAGCTGTGCAAAACCTCTAGCGATGCAAACCCCCAACTCTTTCCCTTATATCCCTTTCTATAAACCTCAGAGTCACTGTCAG